>NW_027473618.1:0-203967 GCF_050947335.1 Megachile rotundata | reverse complement strand
CGATCATATAAGCATAACATGGCTAATTATATGAGGTACATTGATAATAATAAGAGTAATAAGTATAGTAATTGTCGTTCTATCGACCATATCTGCATAATATGGTTAATAATTGAGTGTGATTGACAATAGTGAGTGTAATAAGTATAGTGATTGTCGTTCTGTCGATCATATAAGCATAATATGGCTAATAATATGAGTTAGATTGATTATAATAAGAGTAATAAGTATAGTAGTTGTCGTCCTATCGATCATATCTGCATAATATGGTTAATAATATGAGTTAGATTGATAATAGTGAGTGTAATAAGTATAGTAATTGTAGTTCTATCGATCATATAAGCATCATATGGTTAATAATATGTGTTAGATTGATAATAATAGGAGTAATGAGTATAGTAATTGTCGGTCTATCGATCATATAAGCATATTATGGCTAATAATATGAGTTAGATTGATAATAATAAGAGTATTAAGTATAGTAGTTGTCGTCCTATCGATCATATCTGCATAATATGGTTAATAATATGAGTTAGATTGATAATAATAAGAGTATTAAGTATAGTAATTGTCGTCCTATCGATCATATAAGCATAACATGGCTAATAATATGGGGTAGATTGATAATAATAAGAGTAATAAGTATAGTAATTGTCGTTCGATCAATCACATAAGCATAATATGGCTAATAATGTGTTAGATTGATAATAATAAGAGTAATGAGTATAGTAATTGTCGTTCTATCGATCATATAAGCATAATATGGCTAATAATATGAGTTAGATTGATAATAATAAGAGTAATGAGTATAGTAATTGTCGTTCTATAGATCGTTTAAGCACAATATCGCTAATAATGTGAGTTAGATTTATAATAATAAGAGTAACGAGTATAGTAATTGCAGTTCTATCGATCATATGTGCATAATATGGTAAACAATATGAGTTAGATTGATAATAATAAGAGTAATAAGTATAGTAATTGTAGTTCTATCGATCATATAAGCATAATATGGCTAATAATATGAGTTAGATTGATAATAATAAGAGTAATAAGTATAGTAATTGTCGTTCTATCAATCACATAAGCATAATATGGCTACTAGTATGAGTTAGATTGATAATAATAAGTGTAATAAGTATAGTAGTTGACGTTCCATCGATCATTTTAGCATAATATGGCTAATAATATGAGGTAGATTGATAATAATAAGAGTAATGAGTATAGTAATTGCAGCTCTATCGATCATATAAGCATAATATGGCTAATAATATGAGTTAGATTGATAATAATAAGTGTAATAAGTATAGTAGTTGACGTTCCATCGATCATATAAGCATAATATGGCTAATAATATGAGGTAGATTGATAATACTAAGAGTAATGAGTATAGTAATTGTAGTTCTATCGATCATATAAGCATAATGTGGCTAATAATATGAGTTAGATTGATAATAATAAGAGTAATGAGTATAGCAATTGTCGTTCTATAGATCGTTTAAGCATAATATCGATAATAATGTGAGTTAGATTGATAATAATAAAAGTAATGAGTATAGTAATTGAAGATCTATCGATCATATGTGCATAGTATGGTTAACAATATGAGTTAGATTTATAATAATAAGAGTAATAAGTATAATAATTGTCGTTCGATCAATCACATAAGCATAATATGGTTAATAATGTGAGTTAGATTTATAATAATAAGAGTAATAAGTATAGTAATTGTAGTTCTATCGATCATATAAGCATAATATGGCTAATAATATGAGTTAGATTGATAATAATAAGAGTAATAAGTATAGTAATTGTCGTTCTATCAATCACATAAGCATAATATGGCTAATAGTATGAGTTAGATTGATAATAATAAGAGTAATAAGTATAGTAATTGTCGCTCTATCGATCATATAAGCATAACATGGCTAATTATATGAGGTAGATTGATAATAATAAGAGTAATAAGTATAGTAATTGTCGTCCTATCGATCATATAAGCATAACATGGCTAATTATATGAGGTAGATTGAGAATAATAAGAGTAATAAGTATAGTAATTGTCGTTCTATCGACCATATCTGTATAATATGGTTAATAATTGAGTTTGATTGACAAAAGTGAGTGTAATAAGTATAGTAATTGTCGTTCTGTCGATCATAGAAGCATTATATGGCTAATAATATGAGTCAGATTGATAATAATAAGAGTAATATGTATAGTGATTGTTATTCTATCGATCACATAAGCATAATATGGCTAATAACATGAGTTAGATTGATAATAATAATAGTAATAAGTATAGAAATTGTCGTTCTATCGATCACATAAGCATAATATGGCTAATAGTATGAGTTAGATTGATAATAATAAGTGTAATAAGTATAGTAGTTGACGTTCCATCGATCATTTTAGCATAATATGGCTAATAATATGAGGTAGATTGATAATAATAAGAGTAATGAGTATAGTAATTGCAGCTCTATCGATCATATAAGCATAATATGGCTAATAATATGAGTTAGATTGATAATAATAAGTGTAATAAGTATAGTAGTTGACGTTCCATCGATCATATAAGCATAATATGGCTAATAATATGAGGTAGATTGATAATACTAAGAGTAATGAGTATAGTAATTGTAGTTCTATCGATCATATAAGCATAATGTGGCTAATAATATGAGTCAGATTGATAATAATAAGAGTAATGAGTATAGCAATTGTCGTTCTATAGATCGTTTAAGCATAATATCGATAATAATGTGAGTTAGATTGATAATAATAAAAGTAATGAGTATAGTAATTGCAGATCTATCGATCATATGTGCATAGTATGGTTAACAATATGAGTTAGATTTATAATAATAAGAGTAATAAGTACAGTAATTGTCGTTCGATCAATCACATAAGCATAATATGGTTAATAATGTGAGTTAGATTGATAATAATAAGAGTAATGAGTATAGTAATTGTCGTTCTATCGATCATATAAGCATAATATGGCTAATAATATGAGTTAGATTGATAATAATAAGAGTATTAAGTATAGTAGTTGTCGTACTATCGATCATATCTGCATAATATGGTTAATAATATGAGTTAGATTGATAATAGTGTGTGTAATAAGTATAGCAATTGTAGTTCTATCGATCATATAAGCATCATATGGTTAATAATATGAGTTAGATTGATAATAATAAGAGTAATGAGTATAGTATTTGTCGTTCTATCGATCGTATAAGCATAATATCGCTAATAATGTGTTTTAGATTGATAATAATAAGAGTAATAAGTAGAGTAATTGCAGTTCTATCGATCATATAAGCATAATGTGGCTAATAATATGAGTTAGATTGATAATAATAAGAGTAATAAGTATAGTAATTGTCGCTCTATCGATCATATAAGCATAACATGGCTAATTATATGAGGTAGATTGATAATAATAAGAGTAATAAGTATAGTAATTGTCGTTCTATCGACCATATCTGCATAATATGGTTAATAATTGAGTTTGATTGACAATAGTGAGTGTAATAAGTATAGTGATTGTCGTTCTGTCGATCATATAAGCATTATATGGCTAATAATATGAGTTAGATTGATAATAATAAGAGTAATAAGTATAGTAATTGTCGTTCTATCAATCACATAAGCAGAATATGGCTAATAGTATGAGTTGGATTGATAATAATAAGAGTAATGAGTATAGTAATTGCAGATCTATCGGTCATATGTGCATAATATGGTTAACAATATGAGTTAGATTTATAATAATAAGAGTAATAAGTATAGTAATGGTAGTTCTATCGATCATATAAGCATAATGTGTCTAATAGTATGAGTTAGATTGATAATAATAAGAGTAATAAGTATAGTAATTGTCGCTCTATCGATCATATAAGCATAACATGGCTAATTATATGAGGTACATTGATAATAATAAGAGTAATAAGTATAGTAATTGTCGTTCTATCGACCATATCTGCATAATATGGTTAATAATTGAGTGTGATTGACAATAGTGAGTGTAATAAGTATAGTGATTGTCGTTCTGTCGATCATATAAGCATAATATGGCTAATAATATGAGTTAGATTGATTATAATAAGAGTAATAAGTATAGTAGTTGTCGTCCTATCGATCATATCTGCATAATATGGTTAATAATATGAGTTAGATTGATAATAGTGAGTGTAATAAGTATAGTAATTGTAGTTCTATCGATCATATAAGCATCATATGGTTAATAATATGTGTTAGATTGATAATAATAGGAGTAATGAGTATAGTAATTGTCGGTCTATCGATCATATAAGCATATTATGGCTAATAATATGAGTTAGATTGATAATAATAAGAGTAATAAGTAGAGTAATTGAAGCTCTATCGATCATATAAGCATAATATGGCTAATAATACGAGTTAGATTGATAATAGTAAGAGTAATAAGTATAGTAATTATCGTTCTACCGATCATACAAGCATAATATGGCTAATAATATGAGTTAGATTGATAATAATAAGCGTAATAATAATAGTAATTGTCGTTCTATCGATCATATCTGCATAATATGGTTAATAATATGTGTTGGATTGATAATAGTGAGTGTAATAAGTATAGTAATTGTCGTTCTATCGATCATATAAGTATAATATGGCTAATAATATGAGTTAGATTGATAATAATAAGAGTATTAAGTATAGTAGTTGTCGTCCTATCGATCATATCTGCATAATATGGTTAATAATATGAGTTAGATTGATAATAATAAGAGTATTAAGTATAGTAATTGTCGTCCTATCGATCATATAAGCATAACATGGCTAATAATATGGGGTAGATTGATAATAATAAGAGTAATAAGTATAGTAATTGTCGTTCGATCAATCACATAAGCATAATATGGCTAATAATGTGTTAGATTGATAATAATAAGAGTAATGAGTATAGTAATTGTCGTTCTATCGATCATATAAGCATAATATGGCTAATAATATGAGTTAGATTGATAATAATAAGAGTAATGAGTATAGTAATTGTCGTTCTATAGATCGTTTAAGCACAATATCGCTAATAATGTGAGTTAGATTTATAATAATAAGAGTAACGAGTATAGTAATTGCAGTTCTATCGATCATATGTGCATAATATGGTAAACAATATGAGTTAGATTGATAATAATAAGAGTAATAAGTATAGTAATTGTAGTTCTATCGATCATATAAGCATAATATGGCTAATAATATGAGTTAGGTTGATAATAATAAGAGTAATAAGTATAGTAATTGTCGTTCTATCAATCACATAAGCATAATATGGCTAATAATATGAGTTAGATTGATAATATTAAGAGTAATAAGTATAGTAATTATCGCTCTATCGATCATATAAGCATAATATGCCTAATAATATGTGTTAGATTGATAATAATAAGAGTAATAAGTATAGTAATTGTCGGTCTATCGATCATATAAGCATAATATGATTAATAATATGAGTTAGATTGATAATAATAAGAGTAATAAGTATAGTAATTGTCGGTCTATCGATCATATAAGCATAATATGATTAATAATATGAGTTAGATTGATAATAATAAGAGTAATAAGTATAGTAATTGTCGTTCTATCGATCATATGAGCATAATATGGCTCATAATATGAGTTAGATTGATAATAATAAGTGTAATAAGTATAGTAGTTGACGTTCTATCGATCATATAAGCATAATATGGCTAATAATATGAGGTAGATTGATAATAATAAGAGTAATGGGTATAGTAATTGTAGTTCTATCGATCATATAAGCATCATATGGTTAATAATATGTGTTAGATTGATAATAATAAGAGTAATGAGTATAGTAATTGTCGGTATATCGATCATATAAGCATAATATGATTAATAATATGAGTTAGATTGATAATAATAAGAGTAGTAAGTATAGTAATTGTCGTTCTATCGATCATATGAGCATAATATGGCTAATAATATGAGTTAGATTGATAATAATAAGTGGAATAAGTATAGTAGTTGACGTTCTATCGATCATATAAGCATAATATGGCTAATAATATGAGGTAGATAGATAATAATAAGAGTAATGAGTATAGTAATTGCAGTTCTATCGATCATATAAGCATAATATGGCTAATAATATGAGTTAGATTGATAATAATAAGAGTAATAAGTATAGTGATTGTCGTTCTATCGATCACATAAGCATAATATGGCTAATAATATGAGTTAGATTGATAATAATAAGAGTAATAAGTATAGTAATTGTCGTCCTATCGATCATATAAGCATAACATGGCTAATTATATGATGTAGATTGATAATAATAAGAGTAATAAGTATAGTAATTGTCGTTCTATCGACCATATCTGCATAATATGGTTAATAATTGAGTTTGATTGACAATAGTGAGTGTAATAAGTATAGTAATTGTCGTCCTGTCGATCATATAAGCATAACATGGCTAATTATATGATGTAGATTGATAATAATAAGAGTATTAAGTATAGTAATTGTCGTCCTATCGATCATATAAGCATAACATGGCTAATAATATGAGGCAGATTGATAATAATAAGAGTAATAAGTATAGTAATTGTCGTTCGATCAATCACATAAGCATAATATGGCTAATAATGTGAGTTAAATTGATAATAATAAGAGTAATGAGTATAGTAATTGTCGTTCTATCGATCATATAAGCATAATATGGTTAATAATATGAGTTAGATTGATAATAATAAGAGTAATGAGTATAGCAATTGTCGTTCTATAGATCGTTTAAGCATAATATCGCTAATAATGTGAGTTAGATTGATAATAATAAGAGTAATGAGTATAGTAATTGCAGATCTATCGATCATATGTGCATAATATGGTTAACAATATGAGTTAGATTTATAATAATAAGAGTAATAAGTATAGTAATTGTCGTTCGATCAATCACATAAGCATAATATGGTTAATAATGTGAGTTAGATTTATAATAATAAGAGTAATAAGTATAGTAATTGTAGTTCTATCGATCATATAAGCATAATATGGCTAATAATATGAGTTAGATTGATAATAATAAGAGTAATAAGTATAGTAATTGTCGTTCTATCAATCACATAAGCATAATATGGCTACTAGTATGAGTTAGATTGATAATAATAAGTGTAATAAGTATAGTAGTTGACGTTCCATCGATCATTTTAGCATAATATGGCTAATAATATGAGGTAGATTGATAATAATAAGAGTAATGAGTATAGTAATTGCAGCTCTATCGATCATATAAGGATAATATGGCTAATAATATGAGTTAGATTGATAATAATAAGTGTAATAAGTATAGTAGTTGACGTTCCATCTATCATATAAGCATAATATGGCTAATAATATGAGGTAGATTGATAATACTAAGAGTAATGAGTATAGTAATTGTAGTTCTATCGATCATATAAGCATAATGTGGCTAATAATATGAGTTAGATTGATAATAATAAGAGTAATGAGTATAGCAATTGTCGTTCTATAGATCGTTTAAGCATAATATCGATAATAATGTGAGTTAGATTGATAATAATAAAAGTAATGAGTATAGTAATTGAAGATCTATCGATCATATGTGCATAGTATGGTTAACAATATGAGTTAGATTTATAATAATAAGAGTAATAAGTATAGTAATTGTCGTTCGATCAATCACATAAGCATAATATGGTTAATAATGTGAGTTAGATTTATAATAATAAGAGTAATAAGTATAGTAATTGTAGTTCTATCGATCATATAAGCATAATATGGCTAATAATATGAGTTAGATTGATAATAATAAGAGTAATAAGTATAGTAATTGTCGTTCTATCAATCACATAAGCATAATATGGCTAATAGTATGAGTTAGATTGATAATAATAAGAGTAATAAGTATAGTAATTGTCGCTCTATCGATCATATAAGCATAACATGGCTAATTATATGAGGTAGATTGATAATAATAAGAGTAATAAGTATAGTAATTGTCGTCCTATCGATCATATAAGCATAACATGGCTAATTATATGAGGTAGATTGAGAATAATAAGAGTAATAAGTATAGTAATTGTCGTTCTATCGACCATATCTGTATAATATGGTTAATAATTGAGTTTGATTGACAAAAGTGAGTGTAATAAGTATAGTAATTGTCGTTCTGTCGATCATAGAAGCATTATATGGCTAATAATATGAGTCAGATTGATAATAATAAGAGTAATATGTATAGTGATTGTTATTCTATCGATCACATAAGCATAATATGGCTAATAACATGAGTTAGATTGATAATAATAATAGTAATAAGTATAGAAATTGTCGTTCTATCGATCACATAAGCATAATATGGCTAATAGTATGAGTTAGATTGATAATAATAAGTGTAATAAGTATAGTAGTTGACGTTCCATCGATCATTTTAGCATAATATGGCTAATAATATGAGGTAGATTGATAATAATAAGAGTAATGAGTATAGTAATTGCAGCTCTATCGATCATATAAGCATAATATGGCTAATAATATGAGTTAGATTGATAATAATAAGTGTAATAAGTATAGTAGTTGACGTTCCATCGATCATATAAGCATAATATGGCTAATAATATGAGGTAGATTGATAATACTAAGAGTAATGAGTATAGTAATTGTAGTTCTATCGATCATATAAGCATAATGTGGCTAATAATATGAGTCAGATTGATAATAATAAGAGTAATGAGTATAGCAATTGTCGTTCTATAGATCGTTTAAGCATAATATCGATAATAATGTGAGTTAGATTGATAATAATAAAAGTAATGAGTATAGTAATTGAAGATCTATCGATCATATGTGCATAGTATGGTTAACAATATGAGTTAGATTTATAATAATAAGAGTAATAAGTATAGTAATTGTCGTTCGATCAATCACATAAGCATAATATGGTTAATAATGTGAGTTAGATTTATAATAATAAGAGTAATAAGTATAGTAATTGTAGTTCTATCGATCATATAAGCATAATATGGCTAATAATATGAGTTAGATTGATAATAATAAGAGTAATAAGTATAGTAATTGTCGTTCTATCAATCACATAAGCATAATATGGCTAATAGTATGAGTTAGATTGATAATAATAAGAGTAATAAGTATAGTAATTGTCGCTCTATCGATCATATAAGCATAACATGGCTAATTATATGAGGTAGATTGATAATAATAAGAGTAATAAGTATAGTAATTGTCGTCCTATCGATCATATAAGCATAACATGGCTAATTATATGAGGTAGATTGAGAATAATAAGAGTAATAAGTATAGTAATTGTCGTTCTATCGACCATATCTGTATAATATGGTTAATAATTGAGTTTGATTGACAAAAGTGAGTGTAATAAGTATAGTAATTGTCGTTCTGTCGATCATAGAAGCATTATATGGCTAATAATATGAGTCAGATTGATAATAATAAGAGTAATATGTATAGTGATTGTTATTCTATCGATCACATAAGCATAATATGGCTAATAACATGAGTTAGATTGATAATAATAATAGTAATAAGTATAGAAATTGTCGTTCTATCGATCACATAAGCATAATATGGCTAATAGTATGAGTTAGATTGATAATAATAAGTGTAATAAGTATAGTAGTTGACGTTCCATCGATCATTTTAGCATAATATGGCTAATAATATGAGGTAGATTGATAATAATAAGAGTAATGAGTATAGTAATTGCAGCTCTATCGATCATATAAGCATAATATGGCTAATAATATGAGTTAGATTGATAATAATAAGTGTAATAAGTATAGTAGTTGACGTTCCATCGATCATATAAGCATAATATGGCTAATAATATGAGGTAGATTGATAATACTAAGAGTAATGAGTATAGTAATTGTAGTTCTATCGATCATATAAGCATAATGTGGCTAATAATATGAGTCAGATTGATAATAATAAGAGTAATGAGTATAGCAATTGTCGTTCTATAGATCGTTTAAGCATAATATCGATAATAATGTGAGTTAGATTGATAATAATAAAAGTAATGAGTATAGTAATTGCAGATCTATCGATCATATGTGCATAGTATGGTTAACAATATGAGTTAGATTTATAATAATAAGAGTAATAAGTATAGTAATTGTCGTTCGATCAATCACATAAGCATAATATGGTTAATAATGTGAGTTAGATTGATAATAATAAGAGTAATGAGTATAGTAATTGTCGTTCTATCGATCATATAAGCATAATATGGCTAATAATATGAGTTAGATTGATAATAATAAGAGTATTAAGTATAGTAGTTGTCGTACTATCGATCATATCTGCATAATATGGTTAATAATATGAGTTAGATTGATAATAGTGTGTGTAATAAGTATAGCAATTGTAGTTCTATCGATCATATAAGCATCATATGGTTAATAATATGAGTTAGATTGATAATAATAAGAGTAATGAGTATAGTATTTGTCGTTCTATCGATCGTATAAGCATAATATCGCTAATAATGTGTTTTAGATTGATAATAATAAGAGTAATAAGTAGAGTAATTGTAGTTCTATCGATCATATAAGCATAATGTGGCTAATAATATGAGTTAGATTGATAATAATAAGAGTAATAAGTATAGTAATTGTCGCTCTATCGATCATATAAGCATAACATGGCTAATTATATGAGGTAGATTGATAATAATAAGAGTAATAAGTATAGTAATTGTCGTTCTATCGACCATATCTGCATAATATGGTTAATAATTGAGTTTGATTGACAATAGTGAGTGTAATAAGTATAGTGATTGTCGTTCTGTCGATCATATAAGCATTATATGGCTAATAATATGAGTTAGATTGATAATAATAAGAGTAATAAGTATAGTAATTGTCGTTCTATCAATCACATAAGCAGAATATGGCTAATAGTATGAGTTGGATTGATAATAATAAGAGTAATGAGTATAGTAATTGCAGATCTATCGGTCATATGTGCATAATATGGTTAACAATATGAGTTAGATTTATAATAATAAGAGTAATAAGTATAGTAATGGTAGTTCTATCGATCATATAAGCATAATGTGTCTAATAGTATGAGTTAGATTGATAATAATAAGAGTAATAAGTATAGTAATTGTCGCTCTATCGATCATATAAGCATAACATGGCTAATTATATGAGGTACATTGATAATAATAAGAGTAATAAGTATAGTAATTGTCGTTCTATCGACCATATCTGCATAATATGGTTAATAATTGAGTGTGATTGACAATAGTGAGTGTAATAAGTATAGTGATTGTCGTTCTGTCGATCATATAAGCATAATATGGCTAATAATATGAGTTAGATTGATTATAATAAGAGTAATAAGTATAGTAGTTGTCGTCCTATCGATCATATCTGCATAATATGGTTAATAATATGAGTTAGATTGATAATAGTGAGTGTAATAAGTATAGTAATTGTAGTTCTATCGATCATATAAGCATCATATGGTTAATAATATGTGTTAGATTGATAATAATAGGAGTAATGAGTATAGTAATTGTCGGTCTATCGATCATATAAGCATATTATGGCTAATAATATGAGTTAGATTGATAATAATAAGAGTAATAAGTAGAGTAATTGAAGCTCTATCGATCATATAAGCATAATATGGCTAATAATACGAGTTAGATTGATAATAGTAAGAGTAATAAGTATAGTAATTATCGTTCTACCGATCATACAAGCATAATATGGCTAATAATATGAGTTAGATTGATAATAATAAGCGTAATAATAATAGTAATTGTCGTTCTATCGATCATATCTGCATTATATGGTTAATAATATGTGTTGGATTGATAATAGTGAGTGTAATAAGTATAGTAATTGTCGTTCTATCGATCATATAAGTATAATATGGCTAATAATATGAGTTAGATTGATAATAATAAGAGTATTAAGTATAGTAGTTGTCGTCCTATCGATCATATCTGCATAATATGGTTAATAATATGAGTTAGATTGATAATAATAAGAGTATTAAGTATAGTAATTGTCGTCCTATCGATCATATAAGCATAACATGGCTAATAATATGGGGTAGATTGATAATAATAAGAGTAATAAGTATAGTAATTGTCGTTCGATCAATCACATAAGCATAATATGGCTAATAATGTGTTAGATTGATAATAATAAGAGTAATGAGTATAGTTATTGTCGTTCTATCGATCATATAAGCATAATATGGCTAATAATATGAGTTAGATTGATAATAATAAGAGTAATGAGTATAGTAATTGTCGTTCTATAGATCGTTTAAGCACAATATCGCTAATAATGTGAGTTAGATTTATAATAATAAGAGTAACGAGTATAGTAATTGCAGTTCTATCGATCATATGTGCATAATATGGTAAACAATATGAGTTAGATTGATAATAATAAGAGTAATAAGTATAGTAATTGTAGTTCTATCGATCATATAAGCATAATATGGCTAATAATATGAGTTAGGTTGATAATAATAAGAGTAATAAGTATAGTAATTGTCGTTCTATCAATCACATAAGCATAATATGGCTAATAATATGAGTTAGATTGATAATATTAAGAGTAATAAGTATAGTAATTATCGCTCTATCGATCATATAAGCATAATATGCCTAATAATATGTGTTAGATTGATAATAATAAGAGTAATAAGTATAGTAATTGTCGGTCTATCGATCATATAAGCATAATATGATTAATAATATGAGTTAGATTGATAATAATAAGAGTAATAAGTATAGTAATTGTCGGTCTATCGATCATATAAGCATAATATGATTAATAATATGAGTTAGATTGATAATAATAAGAGTAATAAGTATAGTAATTGTCGTTCTATCGATCATATGAGCATAATATGGCTCATAATATGAGTTAGATTGATAATAATAAGTGTAATAAGTATAGTAGTTGACGTTCTATCGATCATATAAGCATAATATGGCTAATAATATGAGGTAGATTGATAATAATAAGAGTAATGGGTATAGTAATTGTAGTTCTATCGATCATATAAGCATCATATGGTTAATAATATGTGTTAGATTGATAATAATAAGAGTAATGAGTATAGTAATTGTCGGTATATCGATCATATAAGCATAATATGATTAATAATATGAGTTAGATTGATAATAATAAGAGTAGTAAGTATAGTAATTGTCGTTCTATCGATCATATGAGCATAATATGGCTAATAATATGAGTTAGATTGATAATAATAAGTGGAATAAGTATAGTAGTTGACGTTCTATCGATCATATAAGCATAATATGGCTAATAATATGAGGTAGATAGATAATAATAAGAGTAATGAGTATAGTAATTGCAGTTCTATCGATCATATAAGCATAATATGGCTAATAATATGAGTTAGATTGATAATAATAAGAGTAATAAGTATAGTGATTGTCGTTCTATCGATCACATAAGCATAATATGGCTAATAATATGAGTTAGATTGATAATAATAAGAGTAATAAGTATAGTAATTGTCGTCCTATCGATCATATAAGCATAACATGGCTAATTATATGATGTAGATTGATAATAATAAGAGTAATAAGTATAGTAATTGTCGTTCTATCGACCATATCTGCATAATATGGTTAATAATTGAGTTTGATTGACAATAGTGAGTGTAATAAGTATAGTAATTGTCGTCCTGTCGATCATATAAGCATAACATGGCTAATTATATGATGTAGATTGATAATAATAAGAGTATTAAGTATAGTAATTGTCGTCCTATCGATCATATAAGCATAACATGGCTAATAATATGAGGCAGATTGATAATAATAAGAGTAATAAGTATAGTAATTGTCGTTCGATCAATCACATAAGCATAATATGGCTAATAATGTGAGTTAAATTGATAATAATAAGAGTAATGAGTATAGTAATTGTCGTTCTATCGATCATATAAGCATAATATGGTTAATAATATGAGTTAGATTGATAATAATAAGAGTAATGAGTATAGCAATTGTCGTTCTATAGATCGTTTAAGCATAATATCGCTAATAATGTGAGTTAGATTGATAATAATAAGAGTAATGAGTATAGTAATTGCAGATCTATCGATCATATGTGCATAATATGGTTAACAATATGAGTTAGATTTATAATAATAAGAGTAATAAGTATAGTAATTGTAGTTCTATCGATCATATAAGCATAATATGGCTAATAATATGAGTTAGATTGATAATAATAAGAGTAATAAGTATAGTAATTGTCGTTCTATCGACCATATCTGCATAATATGGTTAATAATTGAGTTTGATTGACAATAGTGAGTGTAATAAGTATAGGAATTGTCGTTCTGTCGATCATATAAGCATAACATGGCTAATTATATGATGTAGATTGATAATAATAAGAGTATTAAGTATAGTAATTGTCGTCCTATCGATCATATAAGCATAACATGGCTAATAATATGAGGCAGATTGATAATAATAAGAGTAATAAGTATAGTAGTCGACGTTCCATCGATCATATAAGCATAATATGGCTAATAATATGAGGTAGACTGATAATAATAAGAGTAATGAGTATAGTAATTGTAGTTCTATCGATCATATAAGCATAATGTGGCTAATAATATGAGTTAGATTGATAATAATAAGAGTAATGAGTATAGCAATTGTCGTTCTATAGATCGTTTAAGCATAATATCGATAATAATGTGAGTTAGATTGATAATAATAAAAGTAATGAGTATAGTAATTGCAGATCTATCGATCATATGTGCATAATATGGCTAATAATATGAGTTAGATTGATAATAATAAGAGTATTAAGTATAGTAGTTGTCGTCCTATCGATCATATCTGCATAATATGGTTAATAATATGAGTTAGATTGATAATAGTGTGTGTAATAAGTATAGCAATTGTAGTTCTATCGATCATATAAGCATCATATGGTTAATAATATGAGTTAGATTGATAATAATAAGAGTAATGAGTATAGTATTTGTCGTTCTATCGATCGTATAAGCATAATATCGCTAATAATGTGTTTTAGATTGATAATAATAAGAGTAATAAGTAGAGTAATTGTAGTTCTATCGATCATATAAGCATAATGTGGCTAATAATATGAGTTAGATTGATAATAATAAGAGTAATAAGTATAGTAATTGTCGCTCTATCGATCATATAAGCATAACATGGCTAATTATATGAGGTAGATTTATAATAATAAGAGTAATAAGTATAGTAATTGTCGTTCTATCGACCATATCTGCATAATATGGTTAATAATTGAGTTTGATTGACACTAGTGAGTGTAATAAGTATAGTGATTGTCGTTCTGTCGATCATATAAGCATTATATGGCTAATAATATGAGTTAGATTGATAATAATAAGAGTAATAAGTATAGTAATTGTCGTCCTATCGATCATATAAGCATAACATGGCTAATAATATGAGGCAGATTGATAATAATAAGAGTAATAAGTATAGTAATCGTCGTTCGATCAATCACATAAGCATAATATGGCTAATAATGTGAGTTAAATTGATAATAATAAGAGTAATGAGTATAGTAATTGCAGATCTATCGATCATATGTGCATAATATGGTTAACAATATGAGTTAGATTTATAATAATAAGAGTAATAAGTATAGTAATTGTAGTTCTATCGATCATATAAGCATAATATGGCTAATAATATGAGTTAGATTGATAATAATAAGAGTAATAAGTATAGTAATTGTCGTTCTATCGACCATATCTGCATAATATGGTTAATAATTGAGTTTGATTGACAATAGTGAGTGTAATAAGTATAGGAATTGTCGTTCTGTCGATCATATAAGCATAACATGGCTAATTATATGATGTAGATTGATAATAATAAGAGTATTAAGTATAGTAATTGTCGTCCTATCGATCATATAAGCATAATATGGCTAATAATATGAGGTAGATTGATAATAATAAGAGTAATGAGTATAGTAATTGTAGTTCTATCGATCATATAAGCATAATGTGGCTAATAATATGAGTTAGATTGATAATAATAAGAGTAATGAGTATAGCAATTGTCGTTCTATAGATCGTTTAAGCATAATATCGATAATAATGTGAGTTAGATTGATAATAATAAAAGTAATGAGTATAGTAATTGCAGATCTATCGATCATATGTGCATAGTATGGTTAACAATATGAGTTAGATTTATAATAATAAGAGTAATAAGTATAGTAATTGTCGTTCGATCAATCACATAAGCATAATATGGTTAATAATGTGAGTTAGATTGATAATAATAAGAGTAATGAGTATAGTAATTGTCGTTCTATCGATCATATAAGCATAATATGGCTAATAATATGAGTTAGATTGATAATAATAAGAGTATTAAGTATAGTAGTTGTCGTCCTATCGATCATATCTGCATAATATGGTTAATAATATGAGTTAGATTGATAATAGTGTGTGTAATATGTATAGCAATTGTAGTTCTATCGATCATATAAGCATCATATGGTTAATAATATGAGTTAGATTGATAATAATAAGAGTAATGAGTATAGTATTTGTCGTTCTATCGATCGTATAAGCATAATATCGCTAATAATGTGTTTTAGATTGATAATAATAAGAGTAATAAGTAGAGTAATTGTAGTTCTATCGATCATATAAGCATAATGTGGCTAATAATATGAGTTAGATTGATAATAATAAGAGTAATAAGTATAGTAATTGTCGCTCTATCGATCATATAAGCATAACATGGCTAATTATATGAGGTAGATTGATAATAATAAGAGTAATAAGTATAGTAATTGTCGTTCTATCGACCATATCTGCATAATATGGTTAATAATTGAGTTTGATTGACACTAGTGAGTGTAATAAGTATAGTGATTGTCGTTCTGTCGATCATATAAGCATTATATGGCTAATAATATGAGTTAGATTGATAATAATAAGAGTAATAAGTATAGTAATTGTCGTTCTATCAATCACATAAGCAGAATATGGCTAATAGTATGAGTTGGATTGATAATAATAAGAGTAATGAGTATAGTAATTGCAGATCTATCGGTTATATGTGCATAATATTGTTAACAATATGAGTTAGATTTATAATAATAAGAGTAATGAGTATAGTAATTGTCGGTATATCGATCATATAAGCATAATATGATTAATAATATGAGTTAGATTGATAATAATAAGAGTAATAAGTATAGTAATTGTCGTTCTATCGATCATATGAGCATAATATGGCTCATAATATGAGTTAGATTGATAATAATAAGTGTAATAAGTATAGTAGTTGACGTTCTATCGATCATATAAGCATAATATGGCTAATAATATGAGGTAGACTGATAATAATAAGAGTAATGGGTATAGTAATTGTAGTTCTATCGATCATATAAGCATCATATGGTTAATAATATGTGTTAGATTGATAATAATAAGAGTAATGAGTATAGTAATTGTCGGTATATCGATCATATAAGCATAATATGATTAATAATATGAGTTAGATTGATAATAATAAGAGTAGTAAGTATAGTAATTGTCGTTCTATCGATCATATGAGCATAATATGGCTAATAATATGAGTTAGATTGATAATAATAAGTGGAATAAGTATAGTAGTTGACGTTCTATCGATCATATAAGCATAATATGGCTAATAATATGAGGTAGATAGATAATAATAAGAGTAATGAGTATAGTAATTGCAGTTCTATCGATCATATAAGCATAATATGGCTAATAATATGAGTTAGATTGATAATAATAAGAGTAATAAGTATAGTGATTGTCGTTCTATCGATCACATAAGCATAATATGGCTAATAATATGAGTTAGATTGATAATAATAAGAGTAATAAGTATAGTAATTGTCGTCCTATCGATCATATAAGCATAACATGGCTAATTATATGATGTAGATTGATAATAATAAGAGTAATAAGTATAGTAATTATCGTTCTATCGACCATATCTGCATAATATGGTTAATAATTGAGTTTGATTGACAATAGTGAGTGTAATAAGTATAGTAATTGTCGTTCTGTCGATCATATAAGCATAACATGGCTAATTATATGATGTAGATTGATAATAATAAGAGTATTAAGTATAGTAATTGTCGTCCTATCGATCATATAAGCATAACATGGCTAATAATATGAGGCAGATTGATAATAATAAGAGTAATAAGTATAGTAATTGTCGTTCGATCAATCACATAAGCATAATATGGCTAATAATGTGAGTTAAATTGATAATAATAAGAGTAATGAGTATAGTAATTGTCGTTCTATCGATCATATAAGCATAATATGGTTAATAATATGAGTTAGATTGATAATAATAAGAGTAATGAGTATAGCAATTGTCGTTCTATAGATCGTTTAAGCATAATATCGCTAATAATGTGAGTTAGATTGATAATAATAAGAGTAATGAGTATAGTAATTGCAGATCTATCGATCATATGTGCATAATATGGTTAACAATATGAGTTAGATTTATAATAATAAGAGTAATAAGTATAGTAATTGTAGTTCTATCGATCATATAAGCATAATATGGCTAATAATATGAGTTAGATTGATAATAATAAGAGTAATAAGTATAGTAATTGTCGTTCTATCGACCATATCTGCATAATATGGTTAATAATTGAGTTTGATTGACAATAGTGAGTGTAATAAGTATAGGAATTGTCGTTCTGTCGATCATATAAGCATAACATGGCTAATTATATGATGTAGATTGATAATAATAAGAGTATTAAGTATAGTAATTGTCGTCCTATCGATCATATAAGCATAACATGGCTAATAATATGAGGCAGATTGATAATAATAAGAGTAATAAGTATAGTAGTTGACGTTCCATCGATCATATAAGCATAATATGGCTAATAATATGAGGTAGATTGATAATAATAAGAGTAATGAGTATAGTAATTGTAGTTCTATCGATCATATAAGCATAATGTGGCTAATAATATGAGTTAGATTGATAATAATAAGAGTAATGAGTATAGCAATTGTCGTTCTATAGATCGTTTAAGCATAATATCGATAATAATGTGAGTTAGATTGATAATAATAAAAGTAATGAGTATAGTAATTGCAGATCTATCGATCATATGTGCATAGTATGGTTAACAATATGAGTTAGATTTATAATAATAAGAGTAATAAGTATAGTAATTGTCGTTCGATCAATCACATAAGCATAATATGGTTAATAATGTGAGTTAGATTGATAATAATAAGAGTAATGAGTATAGTAATTGTCGTTCTATCGATCATATAAGCATAATATGGCTAATAATATGAGTTAGATTGATAATAATAAGAGTATTAAGTATAGTAGTTGTCGTCCTATCGATCATATCTGCATAATATGGTTAATAATATGAGTTAGATTGATAATAGTGTGTGTAATAAGTATAGCAATTGTAGTTCTATCGATCATATAAGCATCATATGGTTAATAATATGAGTTAGATTGATAATAATAAGAGTAATGAGTATAGTATTTGTCGTTCTATCGATCGTATAAGCATAATATCGCTAATAATGTGTTTTTAGATTGATAATAATAAGAGTAATAAGTAGAGTAATTGTAGTTCTATCGATCATATTAGCATAATGTGGCTAATAATATGAGTTAGATTGATAATAATAAGAGTAATAAGTATAGTAATTGTCGCTCTATCGATCATATAAGCATAACATGGCTAATTATATGAGGTAGATTTATAATAATAAGAGTAATAAGTATAGTAATTGTCGTTCTATCGACCATATCTGCATAATATGGTTAATAATTGAGTTTGATTGACACTAGTGAGTGTAATAAGTATAGTGATTGTCGTTCTGTCGATCATATAAGCATTATATGGCTAATAATATGAGTTAGATTGATAATAATAAGAGTAATAAGTATAGTAATTGTCGTTCTATCAATCACATAAGCAGAATATGGCTAATAGTATGAGTTGGATTGATAATAATAAGAGTAATAAGTATAGTAATTGTCGTTCGATCAATCACATAAGCATAATATGGCTAATAATGTGAGTTAAATTGATAATAATAAGAGTAATGAGTATAGTAATTGTCGTTCTATCGATCATATAAGCATAATATGGTTAATAATATGAGTTAGATTGATAATAATAAGAGTAATGAGTATAGCAATTGTCGTTCTATAGATCGTTTAAGCATAATATCGCTAATAATGTGAGTTAGATTGATAATAATAAGAGTAATGAGTATAGTAATTGCAGATCTATCGATCATATGTGCATAATATGGTTAACAATATGAGTTAGATTTATAATAATAAGAGTAATAAGTATAGTAATTGTAGTTCTATCGATCATATAAGCATAATATGGCTAATAATATGAGTTAGATTGATAATAATAAGAGTAATAAGTATAGTAATTGTCGTTCTATCGACCATATCTGCATAATATGGTTAATAATTGAGTTTGATTGACAATAGTGAGTGTAATAAGTATAGGAATTGTCGTTCTGTCGATCATATAAGCATAACATGGCTAATTATATGATGTAGATTGATAATAATAAGAGTATTAAGTATAGTAATTGTCGTCCTATCGATCATATAAGCATAACATGGCTAATAATATGAGGCAGATTGATAATAATAAGAGTAATAAGTATAGTAGTTGACGTTCCATCGATCATATAAGCATAATATGGCTAATAATATGAGGTAGATTGATAATAATAAGAGTAATGAGTATAGTAATTGTAGTTCTATCGATCATATAAGCATAATGTGGCTAATAATATGAGTTAGATTGATAATAATAAGAGTAATGAGTATAGCAATTGTCGTTCTATAGATCGTTTAAGCATAATATCGATAATAATGTGAGTTAGATTGATAATAATAAAAGTAATGAGTATAGTAATTGCAGATCTATCGATCATATGTGCATAGTATGGTTAACAATATGAGTTAGATTTATAATAATAAGAGTAATAAGTATAGTAATTGTCGTTCGATCAATCACATAAGCATAATATGGTTAATAATGTGAGTTAGATTGATAATAATAAGAGTAATGAGTATAGTAATTGTCGTTCTATCGATCATATAAGCATAATATGGCTAATAATATGAGTTAGATTGATAATAATAAGAGTATTAAGTATAGTAGTTGTCGTCCTATCGATCATATCTGCATAATATGGTTAATAATATGAGTTAGATTGATAATAGTGTGTGTAATAAGTATAGCAATTGTAGTTCTATCGATCATATAAGCATCATATGGTTAATAATATGAGTTAGATTGATAATAATAAGAGTAATGAGTATAGTATTTGTCGTTCTATCGATCGTATAAGCATAATATCGCTAATAATGTGTTTTAGATTGATAATAATAAGAGTAATAAGTAGAGTAATTGTAGTTCTATCGATCATATAAGCATAATGTGGCTAATAATATGAGTTAGATTGATAATAATAAGAGTAATAAGTATAGTAATTGTCGCTCTATCGATCATATAAGCATATCATGGCTAATTATATGAGGTAGATTGATAATAATAAGAGTAATAAGTATAGTAATTGTCGTTCTATCGACCATATCTGCATAATATGGTTAATAATTGAGTTTGATTGACACTAGTGAGTGTAATAAGTATAGTGATTGTCGTTCTGTCGATCATATAAGCATTATATGGCTAATAATATGAGTTAGATTGATAATAATAAGAGTAATAAGTATAGTAATTGTCGTTCTATCAATCACATAAGCAGAATATGGCTAATAGTATGAGTTGGATTGATAATAATAAGAGTAATGAGTATAGTAATTGCAGATCTATCGGTTATATGTGCATAATATTGTTAACAATATGAGTTAGATTTATAATAATAAGAGTAATGAGTATAGTAATTGTCGGTATATCGATCATATAAGCATAATATGAATAATAATATGAGTTAGATTGATAATAATAAGAGTAATAAGTATAGTAATTGTCGTTCTATCGATCATATGAGCATAATATGGCTCATAATATGAGTTAGATTGATAATAATAAGTGTAATAAGTATAGTAGTTGACGTTCTATCGATCATATAAGCATAATATGGCTAATAATATGAGGTAGACTGATAATAATAAGAGTAATGGGTATAGTAATTGTAGTTCTATCGATCATATAAGCATCATATGGTTAATAATATGTGTTAGATTGATAATAATAAGAGTAATGAGTATAGTAATTGTCGGTATATCGATCATATAAGCATAATATGATTAATAATATGAGTTAGATTGATAATAATAAGAGTAGTAAGTATAGTAATTGTCGTTCTATCGATCATATGAGCATAATATGGCTAATAATATGAGTTAGATTGATAATAATAAGTGGAATAAGTATAGTAGTTGACGTTTCTATCGATCATATAAGCATAATATGGCTAATAATATGAGGTAGATAGAATAATAAGAGTAATGAGTATAGTAAATTGCAGTTCTATCGATCATATAAGCATAATATGGCTAATAATATGAGTTAGATTGATAATAATAAGAGTAATAAGTATAGTGATTGTCGTTCTATCGATCACATAAGCATAATATGGCTAATAATATGAGTTAGATTGATAATAATAAGAGTAATAAGTATAGTAATTGTCGTCCCTATCGATCATATAAGCATAACATGGCTAATTATATGATGTAGATTGATAATAATAAGGAGTAATAAGTATAGTAATTATCGTTCTATCGACCATATCTGCATAATATGGTTAATAATTGAGTTTGATTGACAATAGTGAGTGTAATAAGTATAGTAATTGTCGTTCTGTCGATCATATAAGCATAACATGGCTAATTATATGATGTAGATTGATAATAATAAGAGTATTAAGTATAGTAATTGTCGTCCTATCGATCATATAAGCATAACATGGCTAATAATATGAGGCAGATTGATAATAATAAGAGTAATAAGTATAGTAATTGTCGTTCGATCAATCACATAAGCATAATATGGCTAATAATGTGAGTTAAATTGATAATAATAAGAGTAATGAGTATAGTAATTGTCGTTCTATCGATCATATAAGCATAATATGGTTAAATATGAGTTAGATTGATAATAATAAGAGTAATGAGTATAGCAATTGTCGTTCTATAGATCGTTTAAGCATAATATCGCTAATAATGTGAGTTAGATTGATAAAAATAAGAGTAATGAGTATAGTAATTGCAGATCTATCGATCATATGTGCATAATATGGTTAACAATATGAGTTAGATTTATAATAATAAGAGTAATAAGTATAGTAATTGTAGTTCTATCGATCATATAAGCATAATATGGCTAATAATATGAGTTAGATTGATAATAATAAGAGTAATAAGTATAGTAATTGTCGTTCTATCGACCATATCTGCATAATATGGTTAATAATTGAGTTTGATTGACAATAGTGAGTGTAATAAGTATAGGAATTGTCGTTCTGTCGATCATATAAGCATAACATGGCTAATTATATGATGTAGATTGATAATAATAAGAGTATTAAGTATAGTAATTGTCGTCCTATCGATCATATAAGCATAACATGGCTAATAATATGAGGCAGATTGATAATAATAAGAGTAATAAGTATAGTAGTTGACGTTCCATCGATCATATAAGCATAATATGGCTAATAATATGAGGTAGATTGATAATAATAAGAGTAATGAGTATAGTAATTGTAGTTCTATCGATCATATAAGCATAATGTGGCTAATAATATGAGTTAGATTGATAATAATAAGAGTAATGAGTATAGCAATTGTCGTTCTATAGATCGTTTAAGCATAATATCGATAATAATGTGAGTTAGATTGATAATAATAACAGTAATGAGTATAGTAATTGCAGATCTATCGATCATATGTGCATAGTATGGTTAACAATATGAGTTAGATTTATAATAATAAGAGTAATAAGTATAGTAATTGTCGTTCGATCAATCACATAAGCATAATATGGTTAATAATGTGAGTTAGATTGATAATAATAAGAGTAATGAGTATAGTAATTGTCGTTCTATCGATCATATAAGCATAATATGGCTAATAATATGAGTTAGATTGATAATAATAAGAGTATTAAGTATAGTAGTTGTCGTCCTATCGATCATATCTGCATAATATGGTTAATAATATGAGTTAGATTGATAATAGTGTGTGTAATAAGTATAGCAATTGTAGTTCTATCGATCATATAAGCATCATATGGTTAATAATATGAGTTAGATTGATAATAATAAGAGTAATGAGTATAGTATTTGTCGTTCTATCGATCGTATAAGCATAATATCGCTAATAATGTGTTTTAGATTGATAATAATAAGAGTAATAAGTAGAGTAATTGTAGTTCTATCGATCATATAAGCATAATGTGGCTAATAATATGAGTTAGATTGATAATAATAAGAGTAATAAGTATAGTAATTGTCGCTCTATCGATCATATAAGCATAACATGGCTAATTATATGAGGTAGATTTATAATAATAAGAGTAATAAGTATAGTAATTGTCGTTCTATCGACCATATCTGCATAGTATGGTTAATAATTGAGTTTGATTGACACTAGTGAGTGTAATAAGTATAGTGATTGTCGTTCTGTCGATCATATAAGCATTATATGGCTAATAATATGAGTTAGATTGATAATAATAAGAGTAATAAGTATAGTAATTGTCGTTCTATCAATCACATAAGCAGAATATGGCTAATAGTATGAGTTGGATTGATAATAATAAGAGTAATAAGTATAGTAATTGTCGTTCGATCAATCACATAAGCATAATATGGCTAATAATGTGAGTTAAATTGATAATAATAAGAGTAATGAGTATAGTAATTGTCGTTCTATCGATCATATAAGCATAATATGGTTAATAATATGAGTTAGATTGATAATAATAAGAGTAATGAGTATAGCAATTGTCGTTCTATAGATCGTTTAAGCATAATATCGCTAATAATGTGAGTTAGATTGATAATAATAAGAGTAATGAGTATAGTAATTGCAGATCTATCGATCATATGTGCATAATATGGTTAACAATATGAGTTAGATTTATAATAATAAGAGTAATAAGTATAGTAATTGTAGTTCTATCGATCATATAAGCATAATATGGCTAATAATATGAGTTA
This sequence comes from Megachile rotundata, assembly GCF_050947335.1. Lineage (NCBI taxonomy): Eukaryota > Metazoa > Arthropoda > Insecta > Hymenoptera > Megachilidae > Megachile > Megachile rotundata. The sequence continues at coordinate 178,641 of NW_027473618.1, read as the reverse complement.
GATTGATAATAATAAGAGTAATAAGTATAGTAATTGTCGTTCTATCGACCATATCTGCATAATATGGTTAATAATTGAGTTTGATTGACAATAGTGAGTGTAATAAGTATAGTAATTGTCGTTCTGTCGATCATATAAGCATAACATGGCTAATTATATGATGTAGATTGATAATAATAAGAGTATTAAGTATAGTAATTGTCGTCCTATCGATCATATAAGCATAACATGGCTAATAATATGAGGCAGATTGATAATAATAAGAGTAATAAGTATAGTAGTTGACGTTCCATCGATCATATAAGCATAATATGGCTAATAATATGAGGTAGCTTGATAATAATAAGAGTAATGAGTATAGTAATTGTAGTTCTATCGATCATATAAGCATAATGTGGCTAATAATATGAGTTAGATTGATAATAATAAGAGTAATGAGTATAGCAATTGTCGTTCTATAGATCGTTTAAGCATAATATCGATAATAATGTGAGTTAGATTGATAATAATAAAAGTAATGAGTATAGTAATTGCAGATCTATCGATCATATGTGCATAGTATGGTTAACAATATGAGTTAGATTTATAATAATAAGAGTAATAAGTATAGTAATTGTCGTTCGATCAATCACATAAGCATAATATGGTTAATAATGTGAGTTAGATTGATAATAATAAGAGTAATGAGTATAGTAATTGTCGTTCTATCGATCATATAAGTATAATATGGCTAATAATATGAGTTAGATTGATAATAATAAGAGTATTAAGTATAGTAGTTGTCGTCCTATCGATCATATCTGCATAATATGGTTAATAATATGAGTTAGATTGATAATAATAAGAGTATTAAGTATAGTAATTGTCGTCCTATCGATCATATAAGCATAACATGGCTAATAATATGGGGTAGATTGATAATAATAAGAGTAATAAGTATAGTAATTGTCGTTCGATCAATCACATAAGCATAATATGGCTAATAATGTGTTAGATTGATAATAATAAGAGTAATGAGTATAGTAATTGTCGTTCTATCGATCATATAAGCATAATATGGCTAATAATATGAGTTAGATTGATAATAATAAGAGTAATGAGTATAGTAATTGTCGTTCTATAGATCGTTTAAGCACAATATCGCTAATAATGTGAGTTAGATTTATAATAATAAGAGTAACGAGTATAGTAATTGTAGTTCTATCGATCATATGTGCATAATATGGTAAACAATATGAGTTAGATTGATAATAATAAGAGTAATAAGTATAGTAATTGTAGTTCTATCGATCATATAAGCATAATATGGCTAATAATATGAGTTAGGTTGATAATAATAAAAGTAATAAGTATAGTAATTGTCGTTCTATCAATCACATAAGCATAATATGGCTAATAATATGAGTTAGATTGATAATATTAAGAGTAATAAGTATAGTAATTATCGCTCTATCGATCATATAAGCATAATATGCCTAATAATATGTGTTAGATTGATAATAATAAGAGTAATAAGTATAGTAATTGTCGGTCTATCGATCATATAAGCATAATATGATTAATAATATGAGTTAGATTGATAATAATAAGAGTAATAAGTATAGTAATTGTCGGTATATCGATCATATAAGCATAATATGATTAATAATATGAGTTAGATTGATAATAATAAGAGTAGTAAGTATTGTAATTGTCGTTCTATCGATCATATGAGCATAATATGGCTAATAATATGAGTTAGATTGATAATAATAAGAGTAATAAGTATAGTAATTGTCGTTCTATCGATCATATAAGCATAATATGGCTAATAATATGAGTTAGATTGATAATACTAAGAGTAGTGAGTATAGTAATTCTCGTTCTATCGATCATATAAGCATAATATGGCTAATAATATGAGTTAGATTGATAACAATAAGAGTAACAAGTATAGTAATTGTCGTTCTATCGATCATATAAGCATAATATGGCTAATAATATGCGTTAGATTGATAATAACAAGAGTAATGAGTATAGTAATTGTGGTTCTATCGATCATTTAAGCATAATATGGCTAATAATATGAGTTAGATTGATAATAATAACAGTAATAGGTATAGTAATTGTCGTTCTATCGATCATTTAAGCATAATATGGCTAATAATATTAGTTAGATTGATAATAATAAGTGTAATAAGTATAGTAATTGTCGTTCTATCGCTCATATAAGCACAATATGGCTAATAATATGAGTTAGATTGATAATAATAAGAGTAATAAGTATAGTAATTGTCGTTCTATCGATCATATAAGCATAATATGGCTAATAATATGAGTTACATTGATAATAATAAGTGTAATAAGTATAGTAATTGTCGTTCTATCGATCATATAAGCATAATATGGCTAATAATATGGGTTAGATTGATAATAATAAGATTAATGAGTATAGTAATTGTGGTTCTATCGATCATTTAAGCATAATATGGCTAATAATATGAGTTAGATTGATAATACTAAGAGTAGTGAGTATAGTAATTCTCGTTCTATCGATCATATAAGCATAATATGGCTAATAATATGAGTTAGATTGATAACAATAAGAGTAACAAGTATAGTAATTGTCGTTCTATCGATCATATAAGCATAATATGGCTAATAATATGAGTTAGATTGATAATACTAAGAGTAGTGAGTATAGTAATTCTCGTTCTATCGATCATATAAGCATAATATGGCTAGTATTATGAATTAGATTGATAATAATAAGAGTAATGAGTATAGAAATTGTAGTTCTATCGATCATTTAAGCATAATATGGCTAATAATATGAGTTAGATTGATAATAATAACAGTAATAAGTATAGTAATTGACGTTCTATCGATAATATAACCATAATATGGCTAATAATATGAGTTAGATTGATAATAATAACAGTAATAAGTATAGTAATTGTCGTTCTATCGATAATATAAGCATAATATGGCTAATAATATGAGTTAGATTGATAAGACTAAGAGTAGTGAGTATAGTAATTCTCATTCTATCGATCATATAAGCATAATATGGCTAATAATACGAGTTAGATTGATAATAATAAGAGTAATAAGTATAGTAATTGTCGTTCTCTCGATCATATAAGCATAATATGGCTAATAATATGAGTTAGAGTGATAATACTAAGAGTAGTGAGTATAGTAATTTTCATTCTATCGATCATATAAGCATAATAGGGCTAATAATATGAGTTAGATTGATAATAATAACAGTAATAAGTATAGTAATTGTCGTTCTATCGATAATATAAGCATAATATGGCTAATAATATGAGTTAGATTGATAATACTCAGAGTAGTGAGTATAGTAATTGTCGTTCTATCGATCATATAAGCATAATATGGCTAATAATATGAGTTAGATTGATAATACTAAGAGTAGTGAGATGGTAATTGTCGTTCTATCGATCATATAAGCATAATATGGCTAATAATACGAGTTAGATTGATAATAATAAGAGTAATAAGTATAGTAATTGTCGTTCTATCGATCATTTAAGAATAATATGGCTAATAATATGAGTTAGATTGATAACAATAACAGTAATAAGTATAGTAATTGTCGTTCTATCGATAATATAATCATAATATGGCTAATAATATGAGTTAGATTGATAATACTAAGAGTAGTGAGTATAGTAATTGTCGTTCTATCGATCATATAAGCATAATATGGCAAATAATATGAGTTAGATTGATAATAATAAGAGTAATAAGTATAGTATTTGCCGTTCTATCGATCATATAAGCATAATATGGCTAATAATACGAGTTGGATTGATAATAATAAGAGTAATAAGTATAGTAATTGTCGTTCTATCGATCATATCTGCATAATATGGTTAATAATATGAGTTAGGTTGATAATAATAAGAGTAGTAAGTATAGTATTTGTCGTTCTATCGATCATATAAGCATAATATGGCTAATAATATGAGTTAGATTGATAATAATAAGAGTAATAAGTATAGTAATTGTCGTTATATCGATCATATAACCATAATATGGCTAATAATATGAGTTAGATTGATAACAATAAGAGTAACAAGTATAGTAATTGTCGTTCTATCGATCATATAAGCATAATATGGCTAATAATATGAGTTAGATTGATAATAATAAGAGTAATAAGTATAGTAATTGTCGTTCTATCGATCATATAAGCATAATATGGCTAATAATATGAGTTACATTGAAAATAATAAGTGTAATAAGTATAGTAATTGTCGTTCTATCGATCATATAAGCATAATATGGCTAATAATATGCGTTAGATTGATAATAATAAGAGTAATGAGTATAGTAATTGTGGTTCTATCGATCATTTAAGCATAATATGGCTAATAATATGAGTTAGATTGATAATAATAACAGTAATAGGTATAGTAATTGTCGTTCTATCGATCATTTAAGCATAATATGGCTAATAATATTAGTTAGATTGATAATAATAAGTGTAATAAGTATAGTAATTGTCGTTCTATCGCTCATATAAGCACAATATGGCTAATAATATGAGTTAGATTGATAATAATAAGAGTAATAAGTATAGTAATTGTCGTTCTATCGATCATATAAGCATAATATGGCTAATAATATGAGTTACATTGATAATAATAAGTGTAATAAGTATAGTAATTGTCGTTCTATCGATCATATAAGCATAATATGGCTAATAATATGGGTTAGATTGATAATAATAAGAGTAATGAGTATAGTAATTGTGGTTCTATCGATCATTTAAGCATAATATGGCTAATAATATGAGTTAGATTGATAATACTAAGAGTAGTGAGTATAGTAATTCTCGTTCTATCGATCATATAAGCATAATATGGCTAATAATATGAGTTAGATTGATAACAATAAGAGTAACAAGTATAGTAATTGTCGTTCTATCGATCATATAAGCATAATATGGCTAATAATATGAGTTAGATTGATAATACTAAGAGTAGTGAGTATAGTAATTCTCGTTCTATCGATCATATAAGCATAATATGGCTAGTAATATGAATTAGATTGATAATAATAAGAGTAATGAGTATAGAAATTGTAGTTCTATCGATCATTTAAGCATAATATGGCTAATAATATGAGTTAGATTGATAATAATAACAGTAATAAGTATAGTAATTGTCGTTCTATCGATAATATAACCATAATATGGCTAATAATATGAGTTAGATTGATAATAATAACAGTAATAAGTATAGTAATTGTCGCTCTATCGATAATATAAGCATAATATGGCTAATAATATGAGTTAGATTGATAAGACTAAGAGTAGTGAGTATAGTAATTCTCATTCTATCGATCATATAAGCATAATATGGCTAATAATACGAGTTAGATTGATAATCATAAGAGTAATAAGTATAGTAATTGTCGTTCTCTCGATCATATAAGCATAATATGGCTAATAATATGAGTTAGAGTGATAATACTAAGAGTAGTGAGTATAGTAATTTTCATTCTATCGATCATATAAGCATAATATGGCTAATAATATGAGTTAGATTGATAATAATAACAGTAATAAGTATAGGAATTGTCGTTCTATCGATAATATAAGCATAATATGGCTAATAATATGAGTTAGATTGATAATACTCAGAGTAGTGAGTATAGTAATTGTCGTTCTATCGATCATATAAGCATAATATGGCTAATAATATGAGTTAGATTGATAATACTAAGAGTAGTGAGTATGGTAATTGTCGTTCTATCGATCATATAAGCATAATATGGCTAATCATACGAGTTAGATTGATAATAATAAGAGTAATAAGTGTAGTAATTGTCGTTCTATCGATCATTTAAGCATAATATGGCTAATAATATGAGTTAGATTGATAATAATAACAGTAATAAGTATAGTAATTGTCGTTCTATCGATAATATAATCATAATATGGCTAATAATATGAGTTAGATTGATAATACTAAGAGTAGTGAGTATAGTAATTGTCGTTCTATCGATCATATAAGCATAATATGGCAAATAATATGAGTTAGATTGATAATAATAAGAGTAATAAGTATAGTATTTGCCGTTCTATCGATCATATAAGCATAATATGGCTAATAATACGAGTTGGATTGATAATAATAAGATTAATAAGTATAGTAATTGTCGTTCTATCGATCATATCTGCATAATATGGTTAATAATATGAGTTAGGTTGATAATAATAAGAGTAGTAAGTATAGTATTTGTCGTTCTATCGATCATATAAGCATAATATGGCTAATAATATGAGTTAGATTGATAATACTAAGAGTAGTGAGTATGGTAATTGTCGTTCTATCGATCATATAAGCATAATATGGCTAATCATACGAGTTAGATTGATAATAATAAGAGTAATAAGTATAGTAATTGTCGTTCTATCGACCATATCTGCATAATATGGTTAATAATTGAGTTTGATTGACAATAGTGAGTGTAATAAGTATAGGAATTGTCGTTCTGTCGATCATATAAGCATAACATGGCTAATTATATGATGTAGATTGATAATAATAAGAGTATTAAGTATAGTAATTGTCGTCCTATCGATCATATAAGCATAACATGGCTAATAATATGAGGCAGATTGAGAATAATAAGAGTAATAAGTATAGTAGTTGACGTTCCATCGATCATATAAGCATAATATGGCTAATAATATGAGGTAGATTGATAATAATAAGAGTAATGAGTATAGTAATTGTAGTTCTATCGATCATATAAGCATAATGTGGCTAATAATATGAGTTAGATTGATAATAATAAGAGTAATGAGTATAGCAATTGTCGTTCTATAGATCGTTTAAGCATAATATCGATAATAATGTGAGTTAGATTGATAATAATAAAAGTAATGAGTATAGTAATTGCAGATCTATCGATCATATGTGCATAGTATGGTTAACAATATGAGTTAGATTTATAATAATAAGAGTAATAAGTATAGTAATTGTCGTTCGATCAATCACATAAGCATAATATGGTTAATAATGTGAGTTAGATTGATAATAATAAGAGTAATGAGTATAGTAATTGTCGTTCTATCGATCATATAAGCATAATATGGCTAATAATATGAGTTAGATTGATAATAATAAGAGTATTAAGTATAGTAGTTGTCGTCCTATCGATCATATCTGCATAATATGGTTAATAATATGAGTTAGATTGATAATAGTGTGTGTAATAAGTATAGCAATTGTAGTTCTATCGATCATATAAGCATCATATGGTTAATAATATGAGTTAGATTGATAATAATAAGAGTAATGAGTATAGTATTTGTCGTTCTATCGATCGTATAAGCATAATATCGCTAATAATGTGTTTTAGATTGATAATAATAAGAGTAATAAGTAGAGTAATTGTAGTTCTATCGATCATATAAGCATAATGTGGCTAATAATATGAGTTAGATTGATAATAATAAGAGTAATAAGTATAGTAATTGTCGCTCTATCGATCATATAAGCATATCATGGCTAATTATATGAGGTAGATTGATAATAATAAGAGTAATAAGTATAGTAATTGTCGTTCTATCGACCATATCTGCATAATATGGTTAATAATTGAGTTTGATTGACACTAGTGAGTGTAATAAGTATAGTGATTGTCGTTCTGTCGATCATATAAGCATTATATGGCTAATAATATGAGTTAGATTGATAATAATAAGAGTAATAAGTATAGTAATTGTCGTTCTATCAATCACATAAGCAGAATATGGCTAATAGTATGAGTTGGATTGATAATAATAAGAGTAATGAGTATAGTAATTGCAGATCTATCGGTTATATGTGCATAATATTGTTAACAATATGAGTTAGATTTATAATAATAAGAGTAATGAGTATAGTAATTGTCGGTATATCGATCATATAAGCATAATATGAATAATAATATGAGTTAGATTGATAATAATAAGAGTAATAAGTATAGTAATTGTCGTTCTATCGATCATATGAGCATAATATGGCTCATAATATGAGTTAGATTGATAATAATAAGTGTAATAAGTATAGTAGTTGACGTTCTATCGATCATATAAGCATAATATGGCTAATAATATGAGGTAGACTGATAATAATAAGAGTAATGGGTATAGTAATTGTAGTTCTATCGATCATATAAGCATCATATGGTTAATAATATGTGTTAGATTGATAATAATAAGAGTAATGAGTATAGTAATTGTCGGTATATCGATCATATAAGCATAATATGATTAATAATATGAGTTAGATTGATAATAATAAGAGTAGTAAGTATAGTAATTGTCGTTCTATCGATCATATGAGCATAATATGGCTAATAATATGAGTTAGATTGATAATAATAAGTGGAATAAGTATAGTAGTTGACGTTCTATCGATCATATAAGCATAATATGGCTAATAATATGAGGTAGATAGATAATAATAAGAGTAATGAGTATAGTAATTGCAGTTCTATCGATCATATAAGCATAATATGGCTAATAATATGAGTTAGATTGATAATAATAAGAGTAATAAGTATAGTGATTGTCGTTCTATCGATCACATAAGCATAATATGGCTAATAATATGAGTTAGATTGATAATAATAAGAGTAATAAGTATAGTAATTGTCGTCCTATCGATCATATAAGCATAACATGGCTAATTATATGATGTAGATTGATAATAATAAGAGTAATAAGTATAGTAATTATCGTTCTATCGACCATATCTGCATAATATGGTTAATAATTGAGTTTGATTGACAATAGTGAGTGTAATAAGTATAGTAATTGTCGTTCTGTCGATCATATAAGCATAACATGGCTAATTATATGATGTAGATTGATAATAATAAGAGTATTAAGTATAGTAATTGTCGTCCTATCGATCATATAAGCATAACATGGCTAATAATATGAGGCAGATTGATAATAATAAGAGTAATAAGTATAGTAATTGTCGTTCGATCAATCACATAAGCATAATATGGCTAATAATGTGAGTTAAATTGATAATAATAAGAGTAATGAGTATAGTAATTGTCGTTCTATCGATCATATAAGCATAATATGGTTAATAATATGAGTTAGATTGATAATAATAAGAGTAATGAGTATAGCAATTGTCGTTCTATAGATCGTTTAAGCATAATATCGCTAATAATGTGAGTTAGATTGATAAAAATAAGAGTAATGAGTATAGTAATTGCAGATCTATCGATCATATGTGCATAATATGGTTAACAATATGAGTTAGATTTATAATAATAAGAGTAATAAGTATAGTAATTGTAGTTCTATCGATCATATAAGCATAATATGGCTAATAATATGAGTTAGATTGATAATAATAAGAGTAATAAGTATAGTAATTGTCGTTCTATCGACCATATCTGCATAATATGGTTAATAATTGAGTTTGATTGACAATAGTGAGTGTAATAAGTATAGGAATTGTCGTTCTGTCGATCATATAAGCATAACATGGCTAATTATATGATGTAGATTGATAATAATAAGAGTATTAAGTATAGTAATTGTCGTCCTATCGATCATATAAGCATAACATGGCTAATAATATGAGGCAGATTGATAATAATAAGAGTAATAAGTATAGTAGTTGACGTTCCATCGATCATATAAGCATAATATGGCTAATAATATGAGGTAGATTGATAATAATAAGAGTAATGAGTATAGTAATTGTAGTTCTATCGATCATATAAGCATAATGTGGCTAATAATATGAGTTAGATTGATAATAATAAGAGTAATGAGTATAGCAATTGTCGTTCTATAGATCGTTTAAGCATAATATCGATAATAATGTGAGTTAGATTGATAATAATAACAGTAATGAGTATAGTAATTGCAGATCTATCGATCATATGTGCATAGTATGGTTAACAATATGAGTTAGATTTATAATAATAAGAGTAATAAGTATAGTAATTGTCGTTCGATCAATCACATAAGCATAATATGGTTAATAATGTGAGTTAGATTGATAATAATAAGAGTAATGAGTATAGTAATTGTCGTTCTATCGATCATATAAGCATAATATGGCTAATAATATGAGTTAGATTGATAATAATAAGAGTATTAAGTATAGTAGTTGTCGTCCTATCGATCATATCTGCATAATATGGTTAATAATATGAGTTAGATTGATAATAGTGTGTGTAATAAGTATAGCAATTGTAGTTCTATCGATCATATAAGCATCATATGGTTAATAATATGAGTTAGATTGATAATAATAAGAGTAATGAGTATAGTATTTGTCGTTCTATCGATCGTATAAGCATAATATCGCTAATAATGTGTTTTAGATTGATAATAATAAGAGTAATAAGTAGAGTAATTGTAGTTCTATCGATCATATAAGCATAATGTGGCTAATAATATGAGTTAGATTGATAATAATAAGAGTAATAAGTATAGTAATTGTCGCTCTATCGATCATATAAGCATAACATGGCTAATTATATGAGGTAGATTTATAATAATAAGAGTAATAAGTATAGTAATTGTCGTTCTATCGACCATATCTGCATAATATGGTTAATAATTGAGTTTGATTGACACTAGTGAGTGTAATAAGTATAGTGATTGTCGTTCTGTCGATCATATAAGCATTATATGGCTAATAATATGAGTTAGATTGATAATAATAAGAGTAATAAGTATAGTAATTGTCGTTCTATCAATCACATAAGCAGAATATGGCTAATAGTATGAGTTGGATTGATAATAATAAGAGTAATAAGTATAGTAATTGTCGTTCGATCAATCACATAAGCATAATATGGCTAATAATGTGAGTTAAATTGATAATAATAAGAGTAATGAGTATAGTAATTGTCGTTCTATCGATCATATAAGCATAATATGGTTAATAATATGAGTTAGATTGATAATAATAAGAGTAATGAGTATAGCAATTGTCGTTCTATAGATCGTTTAAGCATAATATCGCTAATAATGTGAGTTAGATTGATAATAATAAGAGTAATGAGTATAGTAATTGCAGATCTATCGATCATATGTGCATAATATGGTTAACAATATGAGTTAGATTTATAATAATAAGAGTAATAAGTATAGTAATTGTAGTTCTATCGATCATATAAGCATAATATGGCTAATAATATGAGTTAGATTGATAATAATAAGAGTAATAAGTATAGTAATTGTCGTTCTATCGACCATATCTGCATAATATGGTTAATAATTGAGTTTGATTGACAATAGTGAGTGTAATAAGTATAGTAATTGTCGTTCTGTCGATCATATAAGCATAACATGGCTAATTATATGATGTAGATTGATAATAATAAGAGTATTAAGTATAGTAATTGTCGTCCTATCGATCATATAAGCATAACATGGCTAATAATATGAGGCAGATTGATAATAATAAGAGTAATAAGTATAGTAGTTGACGTTCCATCGATCATATAAGCATAATATGGCTAATAATATGAGGTAGCTTGATAATAATAAGAGTAATGAGTATAGTAATTGTAGTTCTATCGATCATATAAGCATAATGTGGCTAATAATATGAGTTAGATTGATAATAATAAGAGTAATGAGTATAGCAATTGTCGTTCTATAGATCGTTTAAGCATAATATCGATAATAATGTGAGTTAGATTGATAATAATAAAAGTAATGAGTATAGTAATTGCAGATCTATCGATCATATGTGCATAGTATGGTTAACAATATGAGTTAGATTTATAATAATAAGAGTAATAAGTATAGTAATTGTCGTTCGATCAATCACATAAGCATAATATGGTTAATAATGTGAGTTAGATTGATAATAATAAGAGTAATGAGTATAGTAATTGTCGTTCTATCGATCATATAAGCATAATATGGCTAATAATATGAGTTAGATTGATAATAATAAGAGTATTAAGTATAGTAGTTGTCGTCCTATCGATCATATCTGCATAATATGGTTAATAATATGAGTTAGATTGATAATAGTGTGTGTAATAAGTATAGCGATTGTAGTTCTATCGATCATATAAGCATCATATGGTTAATAATATGAGTTAGATTGATAATAATAAGAGTAATGAGTATAGTATTTGTCGTTCTATCGATCGTATAAGCATAATATCGCTAATAATGTGTTTTAGATTGATAATAATAAGAGTAATAAGTAGAGTAATTGTAGTTCTATCGATCATATAAGCATAATGTGGCTAATAATATGAGTTAGATTGATAATAATAAGAGTAATAAGTATAGTAATTGTCGCTCTATCGATCATATAAGCATAACATGGCTAATTATATGAGGTAGATTGATAATAATAAGAGTAATAAGTATAGTAATTGTCGTTCTATCGACCATATCTGCATAATATGGTTAATAATTGAGTTTGATTGACACTAGTGAGTGTAATAAGTATAGTGATTGTCGTTCTGTCGATCATATAAGCATTATATGGCTAATAATATGAGTTAGATTGATAATAATAAGAGTAATAAGTATAGTAATTGTCGTTCTATCAATCACATAAGCATTATATGGCTAATAATATGAGTTAGATTGATAATAATAAGAGTAATAAGTATAGTAGTTGTCGTCCTATCGATCATATCTGCATAATATGGTTAATAATATGAGTTAGATTGATAATAGTGTGTGTAATAAGTATAGCAATTGTAGTTCTATCGATCATATAAGCATCATATGGTTAATAATATGAGTTAGATTGATAATAATAAGAGTAATGAGTATAGTATTTGTCGTTCTATCGATCGTATAAGCATAATATCGCTAATAATGTGTTTTAGATTGATAATAATAAGAGTAATAAGTAGAGTAATTGTAGTTCTATCGATCATATAAGCATAATGTGGCTAATAATATGAGTTAGATTGATAATAATAAGAGTAATAAGTATAGTAATTGTCGCTCTATCGATCATATAAGCATATCATGGCTAATTATATGAGGTAGATTGATAATAATAAGAGTAATAAGTATAGTAATTGTCGTTCTATCGACCATATCTGCATAATATGGTTAATAATTGAGTTTGATTGACACTAGTGAGTGTAATAAGTATAGTGATTGTCGTTCTGTCGATCATATAAGCATTATATGGCTAATAATATGAGTTAGATTGATAATAATAAGAGTAATAAGTATAGTAATTGTCGTTCTATCAATCACATAAGCAGAATATGGCTAATAGTATGAGTTGGATTGATAATAATAAGAGTAATGAGTATAGTAATTGCAGATCTATCGGTTATATGTGCATAATATTGTTAACAATATGAGTTAGATTTATAATAATAAGAGTAATGAGTATAGTAATTGTCGGTATATCGATCATATAAGCATAATATGAATAATAATATGAGTTAGATTGATAATAATAAGAGTAATAAGTATAGTAATTGTCGTTCTATCGATCATATGAGCATAATATGGCTCATAATATGAGTTAGATTGATAATAATAAGTGTAATAAGTATAGTAGTTGACGTTCTATCGATCATATAAGCATAATATGGCTAATAATATGAGGTAGACTGATAATAATAAGAGTAATGGGTATAGTAATTGTAGTTCTATCGATCATATAAGCATCATATGGTTAATAATATGTGTTAGATTGATAATAATAAGAGTAATGAGTATAGTAATTGTCGGTATATCGATCATATAAGCATAATATGATTAATAATATGAGTTAGATTGATAATAATAAGAGTAGTAAGTATAGTAATTGTCGTTCTATCGATCATATGAGCATAATATGGCTAATAATATGAGTTAGATTGATAATAATAAGTGGAATAAGTATAGTAGTTGACGTTCTATCGATCATATAAGCATAATATGGCTAATAATATGAGGTAGATAGATAATAATAAGAGTAATGAGTATAGTAATTGCAGTTCTATCGATCATATAAGCATAATATGGCTAATAATATGAGTTAGATTGATAATAATAAGAGTAATAAGTATAGTGATTGTCGTTCTATCGATCACATAAGCATAATATGGCTAATAATATGAGTTAGATTGATAATAATAAGAGTAATAAGTATAGTAATTGTCGTCCTATCGATCATATAAGCATAACATGGCTAATTATATGATGTAGATTGATAATAATAAGAGTAATAAGTATAGTAATTATCGTTCTATCGACCATATCTGCATAATATGGTTAATAATTGAGTTTGATTGACAATAGTGAGTGTAATAAGTATAGTAATTGTCGTTCTGTCGATCATATAAGCATAACATGGCTAATTATATGATGTAGATTGATAATAATAAGAGTATTAAGTATAGTAATTGTCGTCCTATCGATCATATAAGCATAACATGGCTAATAATATGAGGCAGATTGATAATAATAAGAGTAATAAGTATAGTAATTGTCGTTCGATCAATCACATAAGCATAATATGGCTAATAATGTGAGTTAAATTGATAATAATAAGAGTAATGAGTATAGTAATTGTCGTTCTATCGATCATATAAGCATAATATGGTTAATAATATGAGTTAGATTGATAATAATAAGAGTAATGAGTATAGCAATTGTCGTTCTATAGATCGTTTAAGCATAATATCGCTAATAATGTGAGTTAGATTGATAAAAATAAGAGTAATGAGTATAGTAATTGCAGATCTATCGATCATATGTGCATAATATGGTTAACAATATGAGTTAGATTTATAATAATAAGAGTAATAAGTATAGTAATTGTAGTTCTATCGATCATATAAGCATAATATGGCTAATAATATGAGTTAGATTGATAATAATAAGAGTAATAAGTATAGTAATTGTCGTTCTATCGACCATATCTGCATAATATGGTTAATAATTGAGTTTGATTGACAATAGTGAGTGTAATAAGTATAGGAATTGTCGTTCTGTCGATCATATAAGCATAACATGGCTAATTATATGATGTAGATTGATAATAATAAGAGTATTAAGTATAGTAATTGTCGTCCTATCGATCATATAAGCATAACATGGCTAATAATATGAGGCAGATTGATAATAATAAGAGTAATAAGTATAGTAGTTGACGTTCCATCGATCATATAAGCATAATATGGCTAATAATATGAGGTAGATTGATAATAATAAGAGTAATGAGTATAGTAATTGTAGTTCTATCGATCATATAAGCATAATGTGGCTAATAATATGAGTTAGATTGATAATAATAAGAGTAATGAGTATAGCAATTGTCGTTCTATAGATCGTTTAAGCATAATATCGATAATAATGTGAGTTAGATTGATAATAATAACAGTAATGAGTATAGTAATTGCAGATCTATCGATCATATGTGCATAGTATGGTTAACAATATGAGTTAGATTTATAATAATAAGAGTAATAAGTATAGTAATTGTCGTTCGATCAATCACATAAGCATAATATGGTTAATAATGTGAGTTAGATTGATAATAATAAGAGTAATGAGTATAGTAATTGTCGTTCTATCGATCATATAAGCATAATATGGCTAATAATATGAGTTAGATTGATAATAATAAGAGTATTAAGTATAGTAGTTGTCGTCCTATCGATCATATCTGCATAATATGGTTAATAATATGAGTTAGATTGATAATAGTGTGTGTAATAAGTATAGCAATTGTAGTTCTATCGATCATATAAGCATCATATGGTTAATAATATGAGTTAGATTGATAATAATAAGAGTAATGAGTATAGTATTTGTCGTTCTATCGATCGTATAAGCATAATATCGCTAATAATGTGTTTTAGATTGATAATAATAAGAGTAATAAGTAGAGTAATTGTAGTTCTATCGATCATATAAGCATAATGTGGCTAATAATATGAGTTAGATTGATAATAATAAGAGTAATAAGTATAGTAATTGTCGCTCTATCGATCATATAAGCATAACATGGCTAATTATATGAGGTAGATTTATAATAATAAGAGTAATAAGTATAGTAATTGTCGTTCTATCGACCATATCTGCATAATATGGTTAATAATTGAGTTTGATTGACACTAGTGAGTGTAATAAGTATAGTGATTGTCGTTCTGTCGATCATATAAGCATTATATGGCTAATAATATGAGTTAGATTGATAATAATAAGAGTAATAAGTATAGTAATTGTCGTTCTATCAATCACATAAGCAGAATATGGCTAATAGTATGAGTTGGATTGATAATAATAAGAGTAATAAGTATAGTAATTGTCGTTCGATCAATCACATAAGCATAATATGGCTAATAATGTGAGTTAAATTGATAATAATAAGAGTAATGAGTATAGTAATTGTCGTTCTATCGATCATATAAGCATAATATGGTTAATAATATGAGTTAGATTGATAATAATAAGAGTAATGAGTATAGCAATTGTCGTTCTATAGATCGTTTAAGCATAATATCGCTAATAATGTGAGTTAGATTGATAATAATAAGAGTAATGAGTATAGTAATTGCAGATCTATCGATCATATGTGCATAATATGGTTAACAATATGAGTTAGATTTATAATAATAAGAGTAATAAGTATAGTAATTGTAGTTCTATCGATCATATAAGCATAATATGGCTAATAATATGAGTTAGATTGATAATAATAAGAGTAATAAGTATAGTAATTGTCGTTCTATCGACCATATCTGCATAATATGGTTAATAATTGAGTTTGATTGACAATAGTGAGTGTAATAAGTATAGTAATTGTCGTTCTGTCGATCATATAAGCATAACATGGCTAATTATATGATGTAGATTGATAATAATAAGAGTATTAAGTATAGTAATTGTCGTCCTATCGATCATATAAGCATAACATGGCTAATAATATGAGGCAGATTGATAATAATAAGAGTAATAAGTATAGTAGTTGACGTTCCATCGATCATATAAGCATAATATGGCTAATAATATGAGGTAGCTTGATAATAATAAGAGTAATGAGTATAGTAATTGTAGTTCTATCGATCATATAAGCATAATGTGGCTAATAATATGAGTTAGATTGATAATAATAAGAGTAATGAGTATAGCAATTGTCGTTCTATAGATCGTTTAAGCATAATATCGATAATAATGTGAGTTAGATTGATAATAATAAAAGTAATGAGTATAGTAATTGCAGATCTATCGATCATATGTGCATAGTATGGTTAACAATATGAGTTAGATTTATAATAATAAGAGTAATAAGTATAGTAATTGTCGTTCGATCAATCACATAAGCATAATATGGTTAATAATGTGAGTTAGATTGATAATAATAAGAGTAATGAGTATAGTAATTGTCGTTCTATCGATCATATAAGCATAATATGGCTAATAATATGAGTTAGATTGATAATAATAAGAGTATTAAGTATAGTAGTTGTCGTCCTATCGATCATATCTGCATAATATGGTTAATAATATGAGTTAGATTGATAATAGTGTGTGTAATAAGTATAGCGATTGTAGTTCTATCGATCATATAAGCATCATATGGTTAATAATATGAGTTAGATTGATAATAATAAGAGTAATGACGTAAGTATTTGTCGTTCTATCGATCGTATAAGCATAATATCGCTAATAATGTGTTTTAGATTGATAATAATAAGAGTAATAAGTAGAGTAATTGTAGTTCTATCGATCATATAAGCATAATGTGGCTAATAATATGAGTTAGATTGATAATAATAAGAGTAATAAGTATAGTAATTGTCGCTCTATCGATCATATAAGCATAACATGGCTAATTATATGAGGTAGATTGATAATAATAAGAGTAATAAGTATAGTAATTGTCGTTCTATCGACCATATCTGCATAATATGGTTAATAATTGAGTTTGATTGACACTAGTGAGTGTAATAAGTATAGTGATTGTCGTTCTGTCGATCATATAAGCATTATATGGCTAATAATATGAGTTAGATTGATAATAATAAGAGTAATAAGTATAGTAATTGTCGTTCTATCAATCACATAAGCATTATATGGCTAATAATATGAGTTAGATTGATAATAATAAGAGTAATAAGTATAGTAGTTGTCGTCCTATCGATCATATCTGCATAATATGGTTAATAGTATGAGTTAGATTGATAATAGTGAGTGTAATAAGTATAGTAATTGTAGTTCTATCGATCATATAAGCATCATATGGTTAATAATATGTGTTAGATTGATAATAATAGGAGTAATGAGTATAGTAATTGTCGGTCTATCGATCATATAAGCATAATATGACTAATAATATGAGTTAGATTGATAATAACAAGAGTAATAAGTATAGTAATTGAAGCTCTATCGATCATATAAGCATAATATGGCTAATAATACGAGTTAGATTGATAATAGTAAGAGTAATAAGTATAGTAATTATCGTTCTACCGATCATACAAGCATAATATGGCTAATAATATGAGTTAGATTGATAATAATAAGCGTAATAATGATAGTAATTGTCGTTCTATCGATCATATCTGCATAATATGGTTAATAATATGTGTTGGATTGATAATAGTGAGTGTAATAAGTATAGTAATTGTCGTTCTATCGATCATATAAGTATAATATGGCTAATAATATGAGTTAGATTGATAATAATAAGAGTATTAAGTATAGTAGTTGTCGTCCTATCGATCATATCTGCATAATATGGTTAATAATATGAGTTAGATTGATAATAATAAGAGTATTAAGTATAGTAATTGTCGTCCTATCGATCATATAAGCATAACATGGCTAATAATATGGGGTAGATTGATAATAATAAGAGTAATAAGTATAGTAATTGTCGTTCGATCAATCACATAAGCATAATATGGCTAATAATGTGTTAGATTGATAATAATAAGAGTAATGAGTATAGTAATTGTCGTTCTATCGATCATATAAGCATAATATGGCTAATAATATGAGTTAGATTGATAATAATAAGAGTAATGAGTATAGTAATTGTCGTTCTATAGATCGTTTAAGCACAATATCGCTAATAATGTGAGTTAGATTTATAATAATAAGAGTAACGAGTATAGTAATTGTAGTTCTATCGATCATATGTGCATAATATGGTAAACAATATGAGTTAGATTGATAATAATAAGAGTAATAAGTATAGTAATTGTAGTTCTATCGATCATATAAGCATAATATGGCTAATAATATGAGTTAGGTTGATAATAATAAAAGTAATAAGTATAGTAATTGTCGTTCTATCAATCACATAAGCATAATATGGCTAATAATATGAGTTAGATTGATAATATTAAGAGTAATAAGTATAGTAATTATCGCTCTATCGATCATATAAGCATAATATGCCTAATAATATGTGTTAGATTGATAATAATAAGAGTAATAAGTATAGTAATTGTCGGTCTATCGATCATATAAGCATAATATGATTAATAATATGAGTTAGATTGATAATAATAAGAGTAATAAGTATAGTAATTGTCGGTATATCGATCATATAAGCATAATATGATTAATAATATGAGTTAGATTGATAATAATAAGAGTAGTAAGTATTGTAATTGTCGTTCTATCGATCATATGAGCATAATATGGCTAATAATATGAGTTAGATTGATAATAATAAGAGTAATAAGTATAGTAATTGTCGTTCTATCGATCATATAAGCATAATATGGCTAATAATATGAGTTAGATTGATAATACTAAGAGTAGTGAGTATAGTAATTCTCGTTCTATCGATCATATAAGCATAATATGGCTAATAATATGAGTTAGATTGATAACAATAAGAGTAACAAGTATAGTAATTGTCGTTCTATCGATCATATAAGCATAATATGGCTAATAATATGCGTTAGATTGATAATAACAAGAGTAATGAGTATAGTAATTGTGGTTCTATCGATCATTTAAGCATAATATGGCTAATAATATGAGTTAGATTGATAATAATAACAGTAATAGGTATAGTAATTGTCGTTCTATCGATCATTTAAGCATAATATGGCTAATAATATTAGTTAGATTGATAATAATAAGTGTAATAAGTATAGTAATTGTCGTTCTATCGCTCATATAAGCACAATATGGCTAATAATATGAGTTAGATTGATAATAATAAGAGTAATAAGTATAGTAATTGTCGTTCTATCGATCATATAAGCATAATATGGCTAATAATATGAGTTACATTGATAATAATAAGTGTAATAAGTATAGTAATTGTCGTTCTATCGATCATATAAGCATAATATGGCTAATAATATGGGTTAGATTGATAATAATAAGATTAATGAGTATAGTAATTGTGGTTCTATCGATCATTTAAGCATAATATGGCTAATAATATGAGTTAGATTGATAATACTAAGAGTAGTGAGTATAGTAATTCTCGTTCTATCGATCATATAAGCATAATATGGCTAATAATATGAGTTAGATTGATAACAATAAGAGTAACAAGTATAGTAATTGTCGTTCTATCGATCATATAAGCATAATATGGCTAATAATATGAGTTAGATTGATAATACTAAGAGTAGTGAGTATAGTAATTCTCGTTCTATCGATCATATAAGCATAATATGGCTAGTATTATGAATTAGATTGATAATAATAAGAGTAATGAGTTTAGAAATTGTAGTTCTATCGATCATTTAAGCATAATATGGCTAATAATATGAGTTAGATTGATAATAATAACAGTAATAAGTATAGTAATTGACGTTCTATCGATAATATAACCATAATATGGCTAATAATATGAGTTAGATTGATAATAATAACAGTAATAAGTATAGTAATTGTCGTTCTATCGATAATATAAGCATAATATGGCTAATAATATGAGTTAGATTGATAAGACTAAGAGTAGTGAGTATAGTAATTCTCATTCTATCGATCATATAAGCATAATATGGCTAATAATACGAGTTAGATTGATAATAATAAGAGTAATAAGTATAGTAATTGTCGTTCTCTCGATCATATAAGCATAATATGGCTAATAATATGAGTTAGAGTGATAATACTAAGAGTAGTGAGTATAGTAATTTTCATTCTATCGATCATATAAGCATAATAGGGCTAATAATATGAGTTAGATTGATAATAATAACAGTAATAAGTATAGTAATTGTCGTTCTATCGATAATATAAGCATAATATGGCTAATAATATGAGTTAGATTGATAATACTCAGAGTAGTGAGTATAGTAATTGTCGTTCTATCGATCATATAAGCATAATATGGCTAATAATATGAGTTAGATTGATAATACTAAGAGTAGTGAGATGGTAATTGTCGTTCTATCGATCATATAAGCATAATATGGCTAATAATACGAGTTAGATTGATAATAATAAGAGTAATAAGTATAGTAATTGTCGTTCTATCGATCATTTAAGAATAATATGGCTAATAATATGAGTTAGATTGATAACAATAACAGTAATAAGTATAGTAATTGTCGTTCTATCGATAATATAATCATAATATGGCTAATAATATGAGTTAGATTGATAATACTAAGAGTAGTGAGTATAGTAATTGTCGTTCTATCGATCATATAAGCATAATATGGCAAATAATATGAGTTAGATTGATAATAATAAGAGTAATAAGTATAGTATTTGCCGTTCTATCGATCATATAAGCATAATATGGCTAATAATACGAGTTGGATTGATAATAATAAGAGTAATAAGTATAGTAATTGTCGTTCTATCGATCATATCTGCATAATATGGTTAATAATATGAGTTAGGTTGATAATAATAAGAGTAGTAAGTATAGTATTTGTCGTTCTATCGATCATATAAGCATAATATGGCTAATAATATGAGTTAGATTGATAATAATAAGAGTAATAAGTATAGTAATTGTCGTTATATCGATCATATAACCATAATATGGCTAATAATATGAGTTAGATTGATAACAATAAGAGTAACAAGTATAGTAATTGTCGTTCTATCGATCATATAAGCATAATATGGCTAATAATATGAGTTAGATTGATAATAATAAGAGTAATAAGTATAGTAATTGTCGTTCTATCGATCATATAAGCATAATATGGCTAATAATATGAGTTACATTGAAAATAATAAGTGTAATAAGTATAGTAATTGTCGTTCTATCGATCATATAAGCATAATATGGCTAATAATATGCGTTAGATTGATAATAATAAGAGTAATGAGTATAGTAATTGTGGTTCTATCGATCATTTAAGCATAATATGGCTAATAATATGAGTTAGATTGATAATAATAACAGTAATAGGTATAGTAATTGTCGTTCTATCGATCATTTAAGCATAATATGGCTAATAATATTAGTTAGATTGATAATAATAAGTGTAATAAGTATAGTAATTGTCGTTCTATCGCTCATATAAGCACAATATGGCTAATAATATGAGTTAGATTGATAATAATAAGAGTAATAAGTATAGTAATTGTCGTTCTATCGATCATATAAGCATAATATGGCTAATAATATGAGTTACATTGATAATAATAAGTGTAATAAGTATAGTAATTGTCGTTCTATCGATCATATAAGCATAATATGGCTAATAATATGGGTTAGATTGATAATAATAAGAGTAATGAGTATAGTAATTGTGGTTCTATCGATCATTTAAGCATAATATGGCTAATAATATGAGTTAGATTGATAATACTAAGAGTAGTGAGTATAGTAATTCTCGTTCTATCGATCATATAAGCATAATATGGCTAATAATATGAGTTAGATTGATAACAATAAGAGTAACAAGTATAGTAATTGTCGTTCTATCGATCATATAAGCATAATATGGCTAATAATATGAGTTAGATTGATAATACTAAGAGTAGTGAGTATAGTAATTCTCGTTCTATCGATCATATAAGCATAATATGGCTAGTAATATGAATTAGATTGATAATAATAAGAGTAATGAGTATAGAAATTGTAGTTCTATCGATCATTTAAGCATAATATGGCTAATAATATGAGTTAGATTGATAATAATAACAGTAATAAGTATAGTAATTGTCGTTCTATCGATAATATAACCATAATATGGCTAATAATATGAGTTAGATTGATAATAATAACAGTAATAAGTATAGTAATTGTCGCTCTATCGATAATATAAGCATAATATGGCTAATAATATGAGTTAGATTGATAAGACTAAGAGTAGTGAGTATAGTAATTCTCATTCTATCGATCATATAAGCATAATATGGCTAATAATACGAGTTAGATTGATAATCATAAGAGTAATAAGTATAGTAATTGTCGTTCTCTCGATCATATAAGCATAATATGGCTAATAATATGAGTTAGAGTGATAATACTAAGAGTAGTGAGTATAGTAATTTTCATTCTATCGATCATATAAGCATAATATGGCTAATAATATGAGTTAGATTGATAATAATAACAGTAATAAGTATAGGAATTGTCGTTCTATCGATAATATAAGCATAATATGGCTAATAATATGAGTTAGATTGATAATACTCAGAGTAGTGAGTATAGTAATTGTCGTTCTATCGATCATATAAGCATAATATGGCTAATAATATGAGTTAGATTGATAATACTAAGAGTAGTGAGTATGGTAATTGTCGTTCTATCGATCATATAAGCATAATATGGCTAATCATACGAGTTAGATTGATAATAATAAGAGTAATAAGTGTAGTAATTGTCGTTCTATCGATCATTTAAGCATAATATGGCTAATAATATGAGTTAGATTGATAATAATAACAGTAATAAGTATAGTAATTGTCGTTCTATCGATAATATAATCATAATATGGCTAATAATATGAGTTAGATTGATAATACTAAAGGTAGTGAGTATAGTAATTGTCGTTCTATCGATCATATAAGCATAATATGGCAAATAATATGAGTTAGATTGATAATAATAAGAGTAATAAGTATAGTATTTGCCGTTCTATCGATCATATAAGCATAATATGGCTAATAATACGAGTTGGATTGATAATAATAAGATTAATAAGTATAGTAATTGTCGTTCTATCGATCATATCTGCATAATATGGTTAATAATATGAGTTAGGTTGATAATAATAAGAGTAGTAAGTATAGTATTTGTCGTTCTATCGATCATATAAGCATAATATGGCTAATAATATGAGTTAGATTGATAATAATAAGAGTAATAGGTATAGTAATTGTCGTTATATCGATCATATAACCATAATATGGCTAATAGCATGAGTTAGATTGATAATAATAAGAGTAATGAGTATAGTAATTGTCGTTCTATCGATCATATCTGCATAATATGGTTAATAATATGAGTTAGATTGATAATAGTGAGTGTAATAAATATATTAATTGTCGTTCTATCGCTCATATAAGCACAATATGGCCAATAATATGAGTTAAATTGATAATAATATGAGTAATAAGTATAGTAATTGTCGCTCTATCGATCATATAAGCATAATATGGCTAATAATATTAGTTAGATTGATAATAATAAGTGTAATAAGTATAGTAATTGTCGTTCTATCGCTCATATAAGCACAATATGGCTAATAATATGAGTTAGATTGATAATAATAAGAGTAATAAGTATAGTAATTGTCGTTCTATCGATCATTTAAGCATAATATGGCTAATAATATGAGTTAGATTGATAATAATAACAGTAATAGGTATAGTAATTGTCGTTCTATCGATCATTTAAGCATAATATGGCTAATAATATTAGTTAGATTGATAATAATAAGTGTAATAAGTATAGTAATTGTCGTTCTATCGCTCATATAAGCACAATATGGCTAATAATATGAGTTAGATTGATAATAATAAGAGTAATAAGTATAGTAATTGTCGTTCTATCGATCATATAAGCATAATATGGCTAATAATATGAGTTACATTGATAATAATAAGTGTAATAAGTATAGTAATTGTCGTTCTATCGATCATATAAGCATAATATGGCTAATAATATGGGTTAGATTGATAATAATAAGAGTAATGAATATAGTAATTGTGGTTCTATCGATCATTTAAGCATAATATGGCTAATAATATGAGTTAGATTGATAATACTAAGAGTAGTGAGTATAGTAATTCTCGTTCTATCGATCATATAAGCATAATATGGCTAATAATATGAGTTAGATTGATAACAATAAGAGAAACAAGTATAGTAATTGTCGTTCTATCGATCATATAAGCATAATATGGCTAATAATATGAGTTAGATTGATAATACTAAGAGTAGTGAGTATAGTAATTCTCGTTCTATCGATCATATAAGCATAATATGGCTAGTAATATGAATTAGATTGATAATAATAAGAGTAATGAGTATAGAAATTGTAGTTCTATCGATCATTTAAGCATAATATGGCTAATAATATGAGTTAGATTGATAATAATAACAGTAATAAGTATAGTAATTGACGTTCTATCGATAATATAACCATAATATGGCTAATAATATGAGTTAGATTGATAATAATAACAGTAATAAGTATAGTAATTGTCGTTCTATCGATAATATAAGCATAATATGGCTAATAATATGAGTTAGATTGATAAGACTAAGAGTAGTGAGTATAGTAATTCTCATTCTATCGATCATATAAGCATAATATGGCTAATAATACGAGTTAGATTGATAATAATAAGAGTAATAAGTATAGTAATTGTCGTTCTCTCGATCATATAAGCATAATATGGCTAATAATATGAGTTAGAGTGATAATACTAAGAGTAGTGAGTATAGTAATTTTCATTCTATCGATCATATAAGCATAATATGGCTAATAATATGAGTTAGATTGATAATAATAACAGTAATAAGTATAGTAATTGTCGTTCTATCGATAATATAAGCATAATATGGCTAATAATATGAGTTAGATTGATAATACTCAGAGTAGTGAGTATAGTAATTGTCGTTCTATCGATCATATAAGCATAATATGGCTAATAATATGAGTTAGATTGATAATACTAAGAGTAGTGAGTATGGTAATTGTCGTTCTATCGATCATATAAGCATAATATGGCTAATAATACGAGTTAGATTGATAATAATAAGAGTAATAAGTATAGTAATTGTCGTTCTATCGATCATTTAAGCATAATATGGCTAATAATATGAGTTAGATTGATAACAATAACAGTAATAAGTATAGTAATTGTCGTTCTATCGATAATATAATCATAATATGGCTAATAATATGAGTTAGAATGATAATACTAAGAGTAGTGAGTATAGTAATTGTCGTTCTATCGATCATATAAGCATAATATGGCAAATAATATGAGTTAGATTGATAATAATAAGAGTAATAAGTATAGTATTTGCCGTTCTATCGATCATATAAGCATAATATGGCTAATAATACGAGTTGGATTGATAATAATAAGAGTAATAAGTATAGTAATTGTCGTTCTATCGATCATATCTGCATAATATGGTTAATAATATGAGTTAGGTTGATAATAATAAGAGTAGTAAGTATAGTATTTGTCGTTCTATCGATCATATAAGCATAATATGGCTAATAATATGAGTTAGATTGATAATAATAAGAGTAATAAGTATAGTAATTGTCGTTATATCGATCATATAACCATAATATGGCCAATAATATGAGTTAGATTGATAACAATAAGAGTAACAAGTATAGTAATTGTCGTTCTATCGATCATATAAGCATAATATGGCTAATAATATGAGTTAGATTGATAATAATAAGAGTAATAGGTATAGTAATTGTCGTTCTATCGATCATTTAAGCATAATATGGCTAATAATATTAGTTAGATTGATAATAATAAGTGTAATAAGTATAGTAATTGTCGTTCTATCGCTCATATAAGCACAATATGGCTAATAATATGAGTTAGATTGATAATAATAAGAGTAATAAGTATAGTAATTGTCGTTCTATCGATCATATAAGCATAATATGGCTAATAATATGAGTTACATTGATAATAATAAGTGTAATAAGTATAGTAATTGTCGTTCTATCGCTCATATAAGCATAATATGGCTAATAATATGGGTTAGATTGATAATAATAAGAGTAATGAGTATAGTAATTGTGGTTCTATCGATCATTTAAGCATAATATGGCTAATAATATGAGTTAGATTGATAATACTAAGAGTAGTGAGTATAGTAATTCTCGTTCTATCGATCATATAAGCATAATATGGCTAATAATATGAGTTAGATTGATAACAATAAGAGTAACAAGTATAGTAATTGTCGTTCTATCGATCATATAAGCATAATATGGCTAATAATATGAGTTAGATTGATAATACTCAGAGTAGTGAGTATAGTAATTGTCGTTCTATCGATCATATAAGCATAATATGGCTAATAATATGAGTTAGATTGATAATACTAAGAGTAGTGAGTATGGTAATTGTCGTTCTATCGATCATATAAGCATAATATGGCTAATAATACGAGTTAGATTGATAATAATAAGAGTAATAAGTGTAGTAATTGTCGTTCTATCGATCATTTAAGCATAATATGGCTAATAATATGAGTTAGATTGATAATAATAACAGTAATAAGTATAGTAATTGTCGTTCTATCGATAATATAATCATAATATGGCTAATAATATGAGTTAGATTGATAATACTAAGAGTAGTGAGTATAGTAATTGTCGTTCTATCGATCATATAAGCATAATATGGCAAATAATATGAGTTAGATTGATAATAATAAGAGTAATAAGTATAGTATTTGCCGTTCTATCGATCATATAAGCATAATATGGCTAATAATACGAGTTGGATTGATAATAATAAGAGTAATAAGTATAGTAATTGTCGTTCTATCGATCATATCTGCATAATATGGTTAATAATATGAGTTAGGTTGATAATAATAAGAGTAGTAAGTATAGTATTTGTCGTTCTATCGATCACATAAGCATAATATGGCTAATAATATGAGTTAGATTGATAATAATAAGAGTAATAAGTATAGTAATTGTCGTTATATCGATCATATAACCATAATATGGCTAATAATATGAGTTAGATTGATAACAATAAGAGTAACAAGTATAGTAATTGTCGTTCTATCGATCATATAAGCATAATATGGCTAATAATATGAGTTAGATTGATAATAATAAGAGTAATAAGTATAGTAATTGTCGTTCTATCGATCATATAAGCATAATATGGCTAATAATATGAGTTACATTGAAAATAATAAGTGTAATAAGTATAGTAATTGTCGTTCTATCGATCATATAAGCATAATATGGCTAATAATATGCGTTAGATTGATAATAATAAGAGTAATGAGTATAGTAATTGTGGTTCTATCGATCATTTAAGCATAATATGGCTAATAATATGAGTTAGATTGATAATAATAACAGTAATAGGTATAGTAATTGTCGTTCTATCGATCATTTAAGCATAATATGGCTAATAATATTAGTTAGATTGATAATAATAAGTGTAATAAGTATAGTAATTGTCGTTCTATCGCTCATATAAGCACAATATGGCTAATAATATGAGTTAGATTGATAATAATAAGAGTAATAAGTATAGTAATTGTCGTTCTATCGATCATATAAGCATAATATGGCTAATAATATGAGTTACATTGATAATAATAAGTGTAATAAGTATAGTAATTGTCGTTCTATCGATCATATAAGCATAATATGGCTAATAATATGGGTTAGATTGATAATAATAAGAGTAATGAGTATAGTAATTGTGGTTCTATCGATCATTTAAGCATAATATGGCTAATAATATGAGTTAGATTGATAATACTAAGAGTAGTGAGTATAGTAATTCTCGTTCTATCGATCATATAAGCATAATATGGCTAATAATATGAGTTAGATTGATAACAATAAGAGTAACAAGTATAGTAATTGTCGTTCTATCGATCATATAAGCATAATATGGCTAATAATATGAGTTAGATTGATAATACTAAGAGTAGTGAGTATAGTAATTCTCGTTCTATCGATCATATAAGCATAATATGGCTAGTAATATGAATTAGATTGATAATAATAAGAGTAATGAGTATAGAAATTGTAGTTCTATCGATCATTTAAGCATAATATGGCTAATAATATGAGTTAGATTGATAATAATAACAGTAATAAGTATAGTAATTGTCGTTCTATCGATAATATAACCATAATATGGCTAATAATATGAGTTAGATTGATAATAATAACAGTAATAAGTATAGTAATTGTCGCTCTATCGATAATATAAGCATAATATGGCTAATAATATGAGTTAGATTGATAAGACTAAGAGTAGTGAGTATAGTAATTCTCATTCTATCGATCATATAAGCATAATATGGCTAATAATACGAGTTAGATTGATAATCATAAGAGTAATAAGTATAGTAATTGTCGTTCTCTCGATCATATAAGCATAATATGGCTAATAATATGAGTTAGAGTGATAATACTAAGAGTAGTGAGTATAGTAATTTTCATTCTATCGATCATATAAGCATAATATGGCTAATAATATGAGTTAGATTGATAATAATAACAGTAATAAGTATAGGAATTGTCGTTCTATCGATAATATAAGCATAATATGGCTAATAATATGAGTTAGATTGATAATACTCAGAGTAGTGAGTATAGTAATTGTCGTTCTATCGATCATATAAGCATAATATGGCTAATAATATGAGTTAGATTGATAATACTAAGAGTAGTGAGTATGGTAATTGTCGTTCTATCGATCATATAAGCATAATATGGCTAATCATACGAGTTAGATTGATAATAATAAGAGTAATAAGTGTAGTAATTGTCGTTCTATCGATCATTTAAGCATAATATGGCTAATAATATGAGTTAGATTGATAATAATAACAGTAATAAGTATAGTAATTGTCGTTCTATCGATAATATAATCATAATATGGCTAATAATATGAGTTAGATTGATAATACTAAAGGTAGTGAGTATAGTAATTGTCGTTCTATCGATCATATAAGCATAATATGGCAAATAATATGAGTTAGATTGATAATAATAAGAGTAATAAGTATAGTATTTGCCGTTCTATCGATCATATAAGCATAATATGGCTAATAATACGAGTTGGATTGATAATAATAAGATTAATAAGTATAGTAATTGTCGTTCTATCGATCATATCTGCATAATATGGTTAATAATATGAGTTAGGTTGATAATAATAAGAGTAGTAAGTATAGTATTTGTCGTTCTATCGATCATATAAGCATAATATGGCTAATAATATGAGTTAGATTGATAATAATAAGAGTAATAGGTATAGTAATTGTCGTTATATCGATCATATAACCATAATATGGCTAATAGCATGAGTTAGATTGATAATAATAAGAGTAATGAGTATAGTAATTGTCGTTCTATCGATCATATCTGCATAATATGGTTAATAATATGAGTTAGATTGATAATAGTGAGTGTAATAAATATATTAATTGTCGTTCTATCGCTCATATAAGCACAATATGGCCAATAATATGAGTTAAATTGATAATAATATGAGTAATAAGTATAGTAATTGTCGCTCTATCGATCATATAAGCATAATATGGCTAATAATATTAGTTAGATTGATAATAATAAGTGTAATAAGTATAGTAATTGTCGTTCTATCGCTCATATAAGCACAATATGGCTAATAATATGAGTTAGATTGATAATAATAAGAGTAATAAGTATAGTAATTGTCGTTCTATCGATCATTTAAGCATAATATGGCTAATAATATGAGTTAGATTGATAATAATAACAGTAATAGGTATAGTAATTGTCGTTCTATCGATCATTTAAGCATAATATGGCTAATAATATTAGTTAGATTGATAATAATAAGTGTAATAAGTATAGTAATTGTCGTTCTATCGCTCATATAAGCACAATATGGCTAATAATATGAGTTAGATTGATAATAATAAGAGTAATAAGTATAGTAATTGTCGTTCTATCGATCATATAAGCATAATATGGCTAATAATATGAGTTACATTGATAATAATAAGTGTAATAAGTATAGTAATTGTCGTTCTATCGATCATATAAGCATAATATGGCTAATAATATGGGTTAGATTGATAATAATAAGAGTAATGAATATAGTAATTGTGGTTCTATCGATCATTTAAGCATAATATGGCTAATAATATGAGTTAGATTGATAATACTAAGAGTAGTGAGTATAGTAATTCTCGTTCTATCGATCATATAAGCATAATATGGCTAATAATATGAGTTAGATTGATAACAATAAGAGAAACAAGTATAGTAATTGTCGTTCTATCGATCATATAAGCATAATATGGCTAATAATATGAGTTAGATTGATAATACTAAGAGTAGTGAGTATAGTAATTCTCGTTCTATCGATCATATAAGCATAATATGGCTAGTAATATGAATTAGATTGATAATAATAAGAGTAATGAGTATAGAAATTGTAGTTCTATCGATCATTTAAGCATAATATGGCTAATAATATGAGTTAGATTGATAATAATAACAGTAATAAGTATAGTAATTGACGTTCTATCGATAATATAACCATAATATGGCTAATAATATGAGTTAGATTGATAATAATAACAGTAATAAGTATAGTAATTGTCGTTCTATCGATAATATAAGCATAATATGGTTAATAATATGAGTTAGATTGATAAGACTAAGAGTAGTGAGTATAGTAATTCTCATTCTATCGATCATATAAGCATAATATGGCTAATAATACGAGTTAGATTGATAATAATAAGAGTAATAAGTATAGTAATTGTCGTTCTCTCGATCATATAAGCATAATATGGCTAATAATATGAGTTAGAGTGATAATACTAAGAGTAGTGAGTATAGTAATTTTCATTCTATCGATCATATAAGCATAATATGGCTAATAATATGAGTTAGATTGATAATAATAACAGTAATAAGTATAGTAATTGTCGTTCTATCGATAATATAAGCATAATATGGCTAATAATATGAGTTAGATTGATAATACTCAGAGTAGTGAGTATAGTAATTGTCGTTCTATCGATCATATAAGCATAATATGGCTAATAATATGAGTTAGATTGATAATACTAAGAGTAGTGAGTATGGTAATTGTCGTTCTATCGATCATATAAGCATAATATGGCTAATAATACGAGTTAGATTGATAATAATAAGAGTAATAAGTATAGTAATTGTCGTTCTATCGATCATTTAAGCATAATATGGCTAATAATATGAGTTAGATTGATAACAATAACAGTAATAAGTATAGTAATTGTCGTTCTATCGATAATATAATCATAATATGGCTAATAATATGAGTTAGAATGATAATACTAAGAGTAGTGAGTATAGTAATTGTCGTTCTATCGATCATATAAGCATAATATGGCAAATAATATGAGTTAGATTGATAATAATAAGAGTAATAAGTATAGTATTTGCCGTTCTATCGATCATATAAGCATAATATGGCTAATAATACGAGTTGGATTGATAATAATAAGAGTAATAAGTATAGTAATTGTCGTTCTATCGATCATATCTGCATAATATGGTTAATAATATGAGTTAGGTTGATAATAATAAGAGTAGTAAGTATAGTATTTGTCGTTCTATCGATCATATAAGCATAATATGGCTAATAATATGAGTTAGATTGATAATAATAAGAGTAATAAGTATAGTAATTGTCGTTATATCGATCATATAACCATAATATGGCCAATAATATGAGTTAGATTGATAACAATAAGAGTAACAAGTATAGTAATTGTCGTTCTATCGATCATATAAGCATAATATGGCTAATAATATGAGTTAGATTGATAATAATAAGAGTAATAGGTATAGTAATTGTCGTTCTATCGATCATTTAAGCATAATATGGCTAATAATATTAGTTAGATTGATAATAATAAGTGTAATAAGTATAGTAATTGTCGTTCTATCGCTCATATAAGCACAATATGGCTAATAATATGAGTTAGATTGATAATAATAAGAGTAATAAGTATAGTAATTGTCGTTCTATCGATCATATAAGCATAATATGGCTAATAATATGAGTTACATTGATAATAATAAGTGTAATAAGTATAGTAATTGTCGTTCTATCGCTCATATAAGCATAATATGGCTAATAATATGGGTTAGATTGATAATAATAAGAGTAATGAGTATAGTAATTGTGGTTCTATCGATCATTTAAGCATAATATGGCTAATAATATGAGTTAGATTGATAATACTAAGAGTAGTGAGTATAGTAATTCTCGTTCTATCGATCATATAAGCATAATATGGCTAATAATATGAGTTAGATTGATAACAATAAGAGTAACAAGTATAGTAATTGTCGTTCTATCGATCATATAAGCATAATATGGCTAATAATATGAGTTAGATTGATAATACTCAGAGTAGTGAGTATAGTAATTGTCGTTCTATCGATCATATAAGCATAATATGGCTAATAATATGAGTTAGATTGATAATACTAAGAGTAGTGAGTATGGTAATTGTCGTTCTATCGATCATATAAGCATAATATGGCTAATAATACGAGTTAGATTGATAATAATAAGAGTAATAAGTGTAGTAATTGTCGTTCTATCGATCATTTAAGCATAATATGGCTAATAATATGAGTTAGATTGATAATAATAACAGTAATAAGTATAGTAATTGTCGTTCTATCGATAATATAATCATAATATGGCTAATAATATGAGTTAGATTGATAATACTAAGAGTAGTGAGTATAGTAATTGTCGTTCTATCGATCATATAAGCATAATATGGCTAATAATATGAGTTAGATTGATAACAATAAGAGTAACAAGTATAGTAATTGTCGTTCTATCGATCATTTAAGCATAATATGGCTAATAATATGAGTTAGATTGATAATACTAAGAGTAGTGAGTATAGTAATTCTCGTTCTATCGATCATATAAGCATAATATGGCTAATAATATGAGTTAGATTGATAACAATAAGAGTAACAAGTATAGTAATTGTCGTTCTATCGATCATATAAGCATAATATGGCTAATAATATGAGTTAGATTGATAATACTCAGAGTAGTGAGTATAGTAATTGTCGTTCTATCGATCATATAAGCATAATATGGCTAATAATATGAGTTAGATTGATAATACTAAGAGTAGTGAGTATGGTAATTGTCGTTCTATCGATCATATAAGCATAATATGGCTAATAATACGAGTTAGATTGATAATAATAAGAGTAATAAGTGTAGTAATTGTCGTTCAATCGATCATTTAAGCATAATATGGCTAATAATATGAGTTAGATTGATAATAATAACAGTAATAAGTATAGTAATTGTCGTTCTATCGATAATATAATCATAATATGGCTAATAATATGAGTTAGATTGATAATACTAAGAGTAGTGAGTATAGTAATTGTCGTTCTATCGATCATATAAGCATAATATGGCAAATAATATGAGTTAGATTGATAATAATAAGAGTAATAAGTATAGTATTTGCCGTTCTATCGATCATATAAGCATAATATGGCTAATAATACGAGTTGGATTGATAATAATAAGATTAATAAGTGTAGTAATTGTCGTTCAATCGATCATTTAAGCATAATATGGCTAATAATATGAGTTAGATTGATAATAATAACAGTAATAAGTATAGTAATTGTCGTTCTATCGATAATATAATCATAATATGGCTAATAATATGAGTTAGATTGATAATACTAAGAGTAGTGAGTATAGTAATTGTCGTTCTATCGATCATATAAGCATAATATGGCAAATAATATGAGTTAGATTGATAATAATAAGAGTAATAAGTATAGTAATTGTCGTTATATCGATCATATAACCATAATATGGCTAATAGCATGAGTTAGATTGATAATAATAAGAGTAATGAGTATAGTAATTGTCGTTCTATCGATCATATCTGCATAATATGGTTAATAATATGAGTTAGATTGATAATAGTGAGTGTAATAAATATATTAATTGTCGTTCTATCGCTCATATAAGCACAATATGGCCAATAATATGAGTTAAATTGATAATAATATGAGTAATAAGTATAGTAATTGAAGCTCTATCGATCATATAAGCATAATATGGCTAATAATATTAGTTAGATTGATAATAATAAGTGTAATAAGTATAGTAATTGTCGTTCTATTGCTCATATAAGCACAATATGGCTAATAATATGAGTTAGATTGATAATAATAAGAGTAATAAGTATAGTAATTGTCGTTCTATCGATCATATAAGCATAATATGGCTAATAATATGAGTTAGATTGATAATACTAAGAGTAGTGAGCATAGTAATTCTCGTTCTATCGATCATATAAGCATAATATGGCTAATAATATGAGTTAGATTGATAATAATAAGAGTAATGAGTATAGTAATTGTAGTTCTATCGATCATTTAAGCATAATATGGCTAATAATATGAGTTAGATTGATAATAATAAGAGTAATAAGTATAGTAATTGTCGTTCTCTCGATCATACAAGCATAATATGGCTAATAATATGAGTTAGAGTGATAATACTAAGAGTAGTGAGTATAGTAATTCTCATTCTATCGATCATATAAGCATAATATGGCTAATAATATGAGTTAGATTGATAATAATACCAGTAATAAGTATAGTAATTGTCGTTCTATCGATAATATAAGCATAATATGGCTAATAATATGAGTTAGATTGATAGTAATAGCAGTAATAAGTATAGTAATTGTCGTTCTATCGATAATATAACCATAATATGGCTAATAATATGAGTTAGATTGATAATACTAAGAGTAGTGAGTATAGTAATTCTCGTTCTATCGATCATATAAGCATAATATGGCTAATAATATGAGTTAGATTGATAATAATAAGAGTAATAACTACAGTAATTGTCGTTCTATCGATCATATAAGCATAATAAGGCTAATAATATGAGTTAGATTGATAATAATAAGAGTAATAAGTATAGTAATTGTCGTTCTCTCGATCATATAAGCATAATATGGTTAACAATATGAGTTAGATTGATAATAATAACAGTAATAAGTATAGTAATTCTCGTTCTATCGATAATATAAGCATAATATGGCTAATAATATTAGTTAGATTGATAATAATAAGAGTAATAAGTATAGTATTTGTCGCTCTGTCGATCATATAAGCATAATATGGCTAATAATATGAGTTAGATTGATAATAATAAGAGTAATAAGTATAGCAATTGTCGTTCTATCGATCATTTAAGCATAATATGGCTAATAATATGAGTTAGATTGATAATAATAACAGTAATAGGTATAGTAATTGTCGTTCTATCGATAATATAAGCATAATATGGCTAATAATATGAGTTAGATTGATAATACTAAGAGTAGTGAGTATAGTAATTCTCGTTCTATCGATCATATAAGCATAATATGGCTAATAATATGAGTTAGATTGATAACAATAAGAGTAACAAGTATAGTAATTGTCGTTCTATCGATAATATAAGCACTATATGGCTAATAATATGAGTTAGATTGATAATACTAAGAGTAGTGAGTATAGTAATTGTCGTTCTATCGATCATATAAGCATAATATGGCTAATAATATGAGTTAGATTGATAATAATAAGAGTAATAAGTATAGTATTTGTCGTTCTATCGATCATATAAGCATAATATGGCTAATAATACGAGTTAGATTGATAATAATAAGAGTAATGAGTATAGTAATTGTCGTCTATCGATCATTTAAGCATAATATGGCTAATAATATGAGTTAGATTGATAATAATAACAGTAATAGGTATAGTAATTGTCGTTCTATCGATAATATAAGCATAATATGGCTAATAATATGAGTTAGATTGATAATACTAAGAGTAGTGAGTATAGTAATTCTCGTTCTATCGATCATATAAGCATAATATGGCTAATAATATGAGTTAGATTGATAACAATAAGAGTAACAAGTATAGTAATTGTCGTTCTATCGATCATATAAGCATAATATGGCTAATAATATGCGTTAGATTGATAATAATAAGAGTACTGAGTATAGTAATTGTGGTTCTATCGATCATTTAAGCATAATATGGCTAATAATATGAGTTAGATTGATAATAATAACAGTAATAGGTATAGTAATTGTCGTTCTATCGATCATTTAAGCACAATATGGCTAATAATATGAGATAGATTGATAATAATAAGAGTAGTGAGTATAGTAATTCTCGTTCTATCGATCATATAAGCATAATATGGCTAATAATATGAGTTAGATTGATAATAATAAGAGTAATGAGTATAGAAATTGTAGTTCTATCGATCATTTAAGCATAATATGGCTAATAATATGAGTTAGATTGATAATAATAACAGTAATAATTATAGTAATTGTCGTTCTATCGATAATATAACCATAATATGGCTAATAATATGAGTTAGATTGATAATAATAACAGTAATAAGTATAGTAATTGTCGTTCTATCGATAATATAAGCATAATATGGCTAATAATATGAGTTAGATTGATAAGACTAAGAGTAGTGAGTATAGTGATTCTCATTCTATCGATCATATAAGCATAATATGGCTAATAATACGAGTTAGATTGATAATAATAAGAGTAATAAGTATAGTAATTGTCGTTCTCTCGATCATATAAGCATAATATGGCTAATAATATGAGTTAGAGTGGTAATACTAAGAGTAGTGAGTATAGTAATTTTCATTCTATCGATCATATAAGCATAATATGGCTAATAATATGAGTTAGATTGATAATAATAACAGTAATAAGTATAGTAATTGTCGTTCTATCGATAATATAAGCATAATATGGCTAATAATATGAGTTAGATTGATAATACTCAGAGTAGTGAGTATAGTAATTGTCGTTCTATCGATCATATAAGCATAATATGGCTAATAATATGAGTTAGATTGATAATAATAAGAGTAATGAGTATAGTAATTGTCGTTCTATCGATCATATCTGCATAATATGGTTAATAATATGAGTTAGATTGATAATAGTGAGTGTAATAAATATATTAATTGTCGTTCTATCGCTCATATAAGCACAATATGGCCAATAATATGAGTTAGATTGATAATAATAAGAGTAATAAGTATAGTAATTGTCGTTCTATCGATCATATAAGCATAATATGGCTAATAATATTAGTTAGATTGATAATAATAAGAGTAATAAGTATAGTATTTGTCGTCCTATCGATCATATAAGCATAATATGGCTAATAATATGAGTTAGACTGATAATAATAAGAGTAATAAGTATAGTAATTGTCGTTCTATCGATCATTTAAGCATAATATGGCTAATAATATGAGTTAGATTGATAATAATAACAGTAATAGGTATAGTAATTGTCCTTCTATCGATAATATAAGCATAATATGGCTAATAATATGAGTTAGATTGATAATACTAAGAGTAGTGAGTATGGTAATTGTCGTTCTATCGATCATATAAGCATAATATGGCTAGTAATACGAGTTAGATTGATAATAATAAGAGTAATAAGTATAGTAATTGTCGTTCTATCGATCATTTAAGCATAATATGGCTAATAATATGAGTTGGATTGATAATAATAACAGTAGTAAGTATAGTAATTGTCGTTCTATCGATAATATAAGCATAATATGGCTAATAATATGAGTTAGATTGATAATACTAAGAGTAGTGAGTATAGTAATTGTCGTTCTATCGATCATATAAGCATAATATGGCTAATAATATGAGTTAGATTGATAATAATAAGAGTAATAAGTATAGTATTTGTCGTTCTATCGATCATATAAGCATAATATGGCTAATAATACGAGTTAGATTGATAATAATAAGAGCAATAGGTATAGTAATTGTCGTTCTATCGATCATATCTGCATAATATGGTTAATAATATGAGTTAGATTGATAATAATAAGAGTAGTAAGTATAGTATTTGTCGTTCTATCGATCATATAAGCATAATATGGCTAATAATATGAGTTAGATTGATAATAATAAGAGTAATAAGTATAGTAATTGTCGTTATATCGATCATATAACCATAATATGGCTAATAGCATGAGTTAGATTGATAATAATAAGAGTAATGAGTATAGTAATTGTCGTTCTATCGATCATATCTGCATAATATGGTTAATAATATGAGTTAGATTGATAATAGTGAGTGTAATAAATATATTAATTGTCGTTCTATCGCTCATATAAGCACAATATGGCCAATAATATGAGTTAAATTGATAATAATAAGAGTAATAAGTATAGTAATTGTCGTTCTATCGATCATATAAGCATAATATGGCTAATAATATTAGTTAGATTGATAATAATAAGTGTAATAAGTATAGTAATTGTCGTTCTATCGCTCATATAAGCACAATATGGCTAATAATATGAGTTAGATTGATAATAATGAGTAATAAGTATAGTAATTGTCGTTCTATCGATCATATAAGCATAATATGGCTAATAATATGAGTTACATTGATAATAATAAGTGGAATAAGTATAGTAATTGTCGTTCTATCGATCATATAAGCATAATATGGCTAATAATATGCGTTAGATTGATAATAATAAGAGTAATGAGTATAGTAATTGTGGTTCTATCGATCATTTAAGCATAATATGGCTAATAATATGAGTTAGATTGATAATAATAACAGTAATAGGTATAGTAATTGTCGTTCTATCGATCATTTAAGCATAATATGGCTAATAATATTAGTTAGATTGATAATAATAAGTGTAATAAGTATAGTAATTGTCGTTCTATCGCTCATATAAGCACAATATGGCTAATAATATGAGTTAGATTGATAATAATAAGAGTAATAAGTATAGTAATTGTCGTTCTATCGATCATATAAGCATAATATGGCTAATAATATGAGTTAGATTGATAATACTAAGAGTAGTGAGCATAATAATTCTCGTTCTATCGATCATATAAGCATAATATGGCTAATAATATGAGTTAGACTGATAATAATAAGAGTAATGAGTATAGTAATTCTCGTTCTATCGATCATATAAGCATAATATGGCTAATAATATGAGTTAGATTGATAACAATAAGAGTAACAAGTATAGTAATTGTCGTTCTATCGATCATATAAGCATAATATGGCTAATAATATGAGTTAGATTGATAATACTAAGAGTAGTGAGTATAGTAGTTCTCGTTCTATCGATCATATAAGCATAATATGGCTAATAATATGAGTTAGATTGATAATAATAAGAGTAATGAGTATAGAAATTGTCTCTATCGATCATTTAAGCATAATATGGCTAATAATATGAGTTAGATTGATAATAATAACAGTAATAAGTATAGTAATTGTCGTTCTATCGATAATATAAGCATAATATGGCTAATAATATGAGTTAGATTGATAATAATAGGAGTAATGAGTATAGTAATTGTAGTTCTATCGATCATTTAAGCATAATATGGCTAATAATATGAGTTAGATTGATAATAATAACAGTAATAAGTATAGTAATTGTCGTTCTATCGATAATATAACCATAATATGGCTAATAATATGAGTTAGATTGATAATACTAAGAGTAGTGAGTATAGTAATTCTCGTTCTATCGATCATATAAGCATAATATGGCTAATAATATGAGTTAGATTGATAACAATAAGAGTAACAAGTATAGTAATTGTCGTTCTATCGATAATATAAGCACTATATGGCTAATAATATGAGTTAGATTGATAATACTAAGAGTAGTGAGTATAGTAATTGTCGTTCTATCGATCATATAAGCATAATATGGCTAATAATATGAGTTAGATTGATAATAATAGGAGTAATAAGTATAGTATTTGTCGTTCTATCGATCATATAAGCATAATATGGCTAATAATACGAGTTAGATTGATAATAATAAGAGTAATGAGTATAGTAATTGTCGTCTATCGATCATTTAAGCATAATATGGCTAATAATATGAGTTAGATTGATAATACTAAGAGTAGTGAGTATAGTAATTCTCGTTCTATCGATCATATAAGCATAATATGGCTAATAATATGAGTTAGATTGATAATAATAAGAGTAATAACTACAGTAATTGTCGTTCTATCGATCATATAAGCATAATAAGGCTAATAATATGAGTTAGATTGATAATAATAAGAGTAATAAGTATAGTAATTGTCGTTCTCTCGATCATATAAGCATAATATGGTTAACAATATGAGTTAGATTGATAATAATAACAGTAATAAGTATAGTAATTCTCGTTCTATCGATAATATAAGCATAATATGGCTAATAATATTAGTTAGATTGATAATAATAAGAGTAATAAGTATAGTATTTGTCGCTCTGTCGATCATATAAGCATAATATGGCTAATAATATGAGTTAGATTGATAATAATAAGAGTAATAAGTATAGCAATTGTCGTTCTATCGATCATTTAAGCATAATATGGCTAATAATATGAGTTAGATTGATAATAATAACAGTAATAGGTATAGTAATTGTCGTTCTATCGATAATATAAGCATAATATGGCTAATAATATGAGTTAGATTGATAATACTAAGAGTAGTGAGTATAGTAATTCTCGTTCTATCGATCATATAAGCATAATATGGCTAATAATATGAGTTAGATTGATAACAATAAGAGTAACAAGTATAGTAATTGTCGTTCTATCGATAATATAAGCACTATATGGCTAATAATATGAGTTAGATTGATAATACTAAGAGTAGTGAGTATAGTAATTGTCGTTCTATCGATCATATAAGCATAATATGGCTAATAATATGAGTTAGATTGATAATAATAAGAGTAATAAGTATAGTATTTGTCGTTCTATCGATCATATAAGCATAATATGGCTAATAATACGAGTTAGATTGATAATAATAAGAGTAATGAGTATAGTAATTGTCGTCTATCGATCATTTAAGCATAATATGGCTAATAATATGAGTTAGATTGATAATAATAACAGTAATAGGTATAGTAATTGTCGTTCTATCGATAATATAAGCATAATATGGCTAATAATATGAGTTAGATTGATAATACTAAGAGTAGTGAGTATAGTAATTCTCGTTCTATCGATCATATAAGCATAATATG
Organism: Megachile rotundata; assembly: GCF_050947335.1. Taxonomy (NCBI): domain Eukaryota; kingdom Metazoa; phylum Arthropoda; class Insecta; order Hymenoptera; family Megachilidae; genus Megachile; species Megachile rotundata. Next base: position 136,355 of record NW_027473618.1, on the reverse strand, counting down.
GCTAATAATATGAGTTAGATTGATAACAATAAGAGTAACAAGTATAGTAATTGTCGTTCTATCGATCATATAAGCATAATATGGCTAATAATATGCGTTAGATTGATAATAATAAGAGTAATGAGTATAGTAATTGTGGTTCTATCGATCATTTAAGCATAATATGGCTAATAATATGAGTTAGATTGATAATAATAACAGTAATAGGTATAGTAATTGTCGTTCTATCGATCATTTAAGCACAATATGGCTAATAATATGAGATAGATTGATAATAATAAGAGTAGTGAGTATAGTAATTCTCGTTCTATCGATCATATAAGCATAATATGGCTAATAATATGAGTTAGATTGATAATAATAAGAGTAATGAGTATAGAAATTGTAGTTCTATCGATCATTTAAGCATAATATGGCTAATAATATGAGTTAGATTGATAATAATAACAGTAATAATTATAGTAATTGTCGTTCTATCGATAATATAACCATAATATGGCTAATAATATGAGTTACATTGATAATAATAACAGTAATAAGTATAGTAATTGTCGTTCTATCGATAATATAAGCATAATATGGCTAATAATATGAGTTAGATTGATAAGACCAAGAGTAGTGAGTATAGTAATTCTCATTCTATCGATCATATAAGCATAATATGGCTAATAATACGAGTTAGATTGATAATAATAAGAGTAATAAGTATAGTAATTGTCGTTCTCTCGATCATATAAGCATAATATGGCTAATAATATGAGTTAGAGTGGTAATACTAAGAGTAGTGAGTATAGTAATTTTCATTCTATCGATCATATAAGCATAATATGGCTAATAATATGAGTTAGATTGATAATACTAAGAGTAGTGAGTATAGTAGTTCTCGTTCTATCGATCATATAAGCATAATATGGCTAATAATATGAGTTAGATTGATAATAATAAGAGTAATGAGTATAGAAATTGTCTCTATCGATCATTTAAGCATAATATGGCTAATAATATGAGTTAGATTGATAATAATAACAGTAATAAGTATAGTAATTGTCGTTCTATCGATAATATAAGCATAATATGGCTAATAATATGAGTTAGATTGATAATAATAGGAGTAATGAGTATAGTAATAGTAGTTCTATCGATCATTTAAGCATAATATGGCTAATAATATGAGTTAGATTGATAATAATAACAGTAATAAGTATAGTAATTGTCGTTCTATCGATAATATAACCATAATATGGCTAATAATATGAGTTAGATTGATAATACTAAGAGTAGTGAGTATAGTAATTCTCGTTCTATCGATCATATAAGCATAATATGGCTAATAATATGAGTTAGATTGATAACAATAAGAGTAACAAGTATAGTAATTGTCGTTCTATCGATAATATAAGCACTATATGGCTAATAATATGAGTTAGATTGATAATACTAAGAGTAGTGAGTATAGTAATTGTCGTTCTATCGATCATATAAGCATAATATGGCTAATAATATGAGTTAGATTGATAATAATAGGAGTAATAAGTATAGTATTTGTCGTTCTATCGATCATATAAGCATAATATGGCTAATAATACGAGTTAGATTGATAATAATAAGAGTAATGAGTATAGTAATTGTCGTCTATCGATCATTTAAGCATAATATGGCTAATAATATGAGTTAGATTGATAATAATAACAGTAATAGGTATAGTAATTGTCGTTCTATCGATAATATAAGCATAATATGGCTAATAATATGAGTTAGATTGATAATAATAAGTGTAATAAGTATAGCAATTGTCGTTCTATCGCTCATATAAGCACAATATGGCTAATAATATGAGTTAGATTGATAATAATAAGAGTAATAAGTATAGTAATTGTCGTTCTATCGATCATATAAGCATAATATGGCTAATAATATGAGTTAGAGTGGTAATACTAATAGTAGTGAGTATAGTAATTTTCATTCTATCGATCATATAAGCATAATATGGCTAATAATATGAGTTAGATTGATAATAATAACAGTAATAAGTATAGTAATTGTCGTTCTATCGATAATATAAGCATAATATGTCTAATAATATGAGTTAGATTGATAATACTCAGAGTAGTGAGTATAGTAATTGTCGTTCTATCGATCATATAAGCATAATATGGCTAATAATATGAGTTAGATTGATAATAATAAGAGTAATGAGTATAGTAATTGTCGTTCTATCGATCATATCTGCATAATATGGTTAATAATATGAGTTAGATTGATAATAGTGAGTGTAATAAATATATTAATTGTCGTTCTATCGCTCATATAAGCACAATATGGCCAATAATATGAGTTAGATTGATAATAATAAGAGTAATAAGTATAGTAATTGTCGTTCTATCGATCATATAAGCATAATATGGCTAATAATATTAGTTAGATTGATAATAATAAGAGTAATAAGTATAGTATTTGTCGTCCTATCGATCATATAAGCATAATATGGCTAATAATATGAGTTAGACTGATAATAATAAGAGTAATAAGTATAGTAATTGTCGTTCTATCGATCATTTAAGCATAATATGGCTAATAATATGAGTTAGATTGATAATAATAACAGTAATAGGTATAGTAATTGTCCTTCTATCGATAATATAAGCATAATATGGCTAATAATATGAGTTAGATTGATAATACTCAGAGTAGTGAGTATAGTAATTGTCGTTCTATCGATCATATAAGCATAATATGGCTAATAATATGAGTTAGATTGATAATAATAAGAGTAATGAGTATAGTAATTGTCGTTCTATCGATCATATCTGCATAATATGGTTAATAATATGAGTTAGATTGATAATAGTGAGTGTAATAAATATATTAATTGTCGTTCTATCGCTCATATAAGCACAATATGGCCAATAATATGAGTTAGATTGATAATAATAAGAGTAATAAGTATAGTAATTGTCGTTCTATCGATCATATAAGCATAATATGGCTAATAATATTAGTTAGATTGATAATAATAAGAGTAATAAGTATAGTATTTGTCGTCCTATCGATCATATAAGCATAATATGGCTAATAATATGAGTTAGACTGATAATAATAAGAGTAATAAGTATAGTAATTGTCGTTCTATCGATCATTTAAGCATAATATGGCTAATAATATGAGTTAGATTGATAATAATAACAGTAATAGGTATAGTAATTGTCCTTCTATCGATAATATAAGCATAATATGGCTAATAATATGAGTTAGATTGATAATACTAAGAGTAGTGAGTATGGTAATTGTCGTTCTATCGATCATATAAGCATAATATGGCTAGTAATACGAGTTAGATTGATAATAATAAGAGTAATAAGTATAGTAATTGTCGTTCTATCGATCATTTAAGCATAATATGGCTAATAATATGAGTTGGATTGATAATAATAACAGTAGTAAGTATAGTAATTGTCGTTCTATCGATAATATAAGCATAATATGGCTAATAATATGAGTTAGATTGATAATACTAAGAGTAGTGAGTATAGTAATTGTCGTTCTATCGATCATATAAGCATAATAGGGCTAATAATATGAGTTAGATTGATAATAATAAGAGTAATAAGTATAGTATTTGTCGTTCTATCGATCATATAAGCATAATATGGCTAATAATACGAGTTAGATTGATAATAATAAGAGCAATAAGTATAGTAATTGTCGTTCTATCGATCATATCTGCATAATATGGTTAATAATATGAGTTAGATTGATAATAATAAGAGTAGTAAGTATAGTATTTGTCGTTCTATCGATCATATAAGCATAATATGGCTAATAATATGAGTTAGATTGATAATAATAAGAGTAATAAGTATAGTAATTGTCGTTATATCGATCATATAACCATAATATGGCTAATAGCATGAGTTAGATTGATAATAATAAGAGTAATGAGTATAGTAATTGTCGTTCTATCGATCATATCTGCATAATATGGTTAATAATATGAGTTAGATTGATAATAGTGAGTGTAATAAATATATTAATTGTCGTTCTATCGCTCATATAAGCACAATATGGCCAATAATATGAGTTAAATTGATAATAATAAGAGTAATAAGTATAGTAATTGTCGTTCTATCGATCATATAAGCATAATATGGCTAATAATATTAGTTAGATTGATAATAATAAGTGTAATAAGTATAGTAATTGTCGTTCTATCGCTCATATAAGCACAATATGGCTAATAATATGAGTTAGATTGATAATAATAAGAGTAATAAGTATAGTAATTGTCGTTCTATCGATCATATAAGCATAATATGGCTAATAATATGAGTTACATTGATAATAATAAGTGGAATAAGTATAGTAATTGTCGTTCTATCGATCATATAAGCATAATATGGCTAATAATATGCGTTAGATTGATAATAATAAGAGTAATGAGTATAGTAATTGTGGTTCTATCGATCATTTAAGCATAATATGGCTAATAATATGAGTTAGATTGATAATAATAACAGTAATAGGTATAGTAATTGTCGTTCTATCGATCATTTAAGCATAATATGGCTAATAATATTAGTTAGATTGATAATAATAAGTGTAATAAGTATAGTAATTGTCGTTCTATCGCTCATATAAGCACAATATGGCTAATAATATGAGTTAGATTGATAATAATAAGAGTAATAAGTATAGTAATTGTCGTTCTATCGATCATATAAGCATAATATGGCTAATAATATGAGTTAGATTGATAATACTAAGAGTAGTGAGCATAGTAATTCTCGTTCTATCGATCATATAAGCATAATATGGCTAATAATATGAGTTAGACTGATAATAATAAGAGTAATGAGTATAGTAATTGTAGTTCTATCGATCATTTAAGCATAATATGGCTAATAATATGAGTTAGATTGATAATAATAACAGTAATAAGTATAGTAATTGTCGTTCTATCGATAATATAACCATAATATGGCTAATAATATGAGTTAGATTGATAATACTAAGAGTAGTGAGTATAGTAATTCTCGTTCTATCGATCATATAAGCATAATATGGCTAATAATATGAGTTAGATTGATAACAATAAGAGTAACAAGTATAGTAATTGTCGTTCTATCGATCATATAAGCATAATATGGCTAATAATATGAGTTAGATTGATAATACTAAGAGTAGTGAGTATAGTAGTTCTTGTTCTATCGATCATATAAGCATAATATGGCTAATAATATGAGTTAGATTGATAATAATAAGAGTAATGAGTATAGAAATTGTCTCTATCGATCATTTAAGCATAATATGGCTAATAATATTGAGTTAGATTGATAATAATAACAGTAATAAGTATAGTAATTGTCGTTCTATCGATAATATAAGCATAATATGGCTAATAATATGAGTTAGATTGATAATAATAGGAGTAATGAGTATAGTAATTGTAGTTCTATCGATCATTTAAGCATAATATGGCTAATAATATGAGTTAGATTGATAATAATAACAGTAGTAAGTATAGTAATTGTCGTTCTATCGATAATATAACCATAATATGGCTAATAATATGAGTTAGATTGATAATACTAAGAGTAGTGAGTATAGTAATTCTCGTTCTATCGATCATATAAGCATAATATGGCTAATAATATGAGTTAGATTGATAACAATAAGAGTAACAAGTATAGTAATTGTCGTTCTATCGATAATATAAGCACTATATGGCTAATAATATGAGTTAGATTGATAATACTAAGAGTAGTGAGTATAGTAATTGTCGTTCTATCGATCATATAAGCATAATATGGCTAATAATATGAGTTAGATTGATAATAATAGGAGTAATAAGTATAGTATTTGTCGTTCTATCGATCATATAAGCATAATATGGCTAATAATACGAGTTAGATTGAAAATAATAAGAGTAATGAGTATAGTAATTGTCGTCTATCGATCATTTAAGCATAATATGGCTAATAATATGAGTTAGATTGATAATAATAACAGTAATAGGTATAGTAATTGTCGTTCTATCGATAATATAAGCATAATATGGCTAATAATATGAGTTAGATTGATAATACTAAGAGTAGTGAGTATAGTAATTCTCGTTCTATCGATCATATAAGCATAATATGGCTAATAATATGAGTTAGATTGATAACAATAAGAGTAACAAGTATAGTAATTAGCGTTCTATCGATCATATAAGCATAATATGGCTAATAATATGCGTTAGATTGATAATAATAAGAGTAATGAGTATAGTAATTGTCGTTCTATCGCTCATATAAGCACAATATGGCCAATAATATGAGTTAAATTGATAATAATAAGAGTAATAAGTATAGTAATTGTCGTTCTATCGATCATATAAGCATAATATGGCTAATAATATTAGTTAGATTGATAATAATAAGTGTAATAAGTATAGTAATTGTCGTTCTATCGCTCATATAAGCACAATATGGCTAATAATATGAGTTAGATTGATAATAATAAGAGTAATAAGTATAGTAATTGTCGTTCTATCGATCATATAAGCATAATATGGCTAATAATATGAGTTACATTGATAATAATAAGTGTAATAAGTATAGTAATTGTCGTTCTATCGATCATATAAGCATAATATGGCTAATAATATGCGTTAGATTGATAATAATAAGTGTAATAAGTATAGTAATTGTCGTTCTATCGCTCATATAAGCACAATATGGCCAATAATATGAGTTAGATTGATAATAATAAGAGTAATAAGTATAGTAATTGTCGTTCTATCGATCATATAAGCATAATATGGCTAATAATATTAGTTAGATTGATAATAATAAGAGTAATAAGTATAGTATTTGTCGTCCTATCGATCATATAAGCATAATATGGCTAATAATATGAGTTAGACTGATAATAATAAGAGTAATAAGTATAGTAATTGTCGTTCTATCGATCATTTAAGCATAATATGGCTAATAATATGAGTTAGATTGATAATAATAACAGTAATAGGTATAGTAATTGTCCTTCTATCGATAATATAAGCATAATATGGCTAATAATATGAGTTAGATTGATAATACTAAGAGTAGTGAGTATGGTAATTGTCGTTCTATCGATCATATAAGCATAATATGGCTAGTAATACGAGTTAGATTGATAATAATAAGAGTAATAAGTATAGTAATTGTCGTTCTATCGATCATTTAAGCATAATATGGCTAATAATATGAGTTCGATTGATAATAATAACAGTAGTAAGTATAGTAATTGTCGTTCTATCGATAATATAAGCATAATATGGCTAATAATATGAGTTAGATTGATAATACTAAGAGTAGTGAGTATAGTAATTGTCGTTCTATCGATCATATAAGCATAATATGGCTAATAATATGAGTTAGATTGATAATAATAAGAGTAATAAGTATAGTATTTGTCGTTCTATCGATCATATAAGCATAATATGGCTAATAATACGAGTTAGATTGATAATAATAAGAGCAATAAGTATAGTAATTGTCGTTCTATCGATCATATCTGCATAATATGGTTAATAATATGAGTTAGATTGATAATAATAAGAGTAGTAAGTATAGTATTTGTCGTTCTATCGATCATATAAGCATAATATGGCTAATAATATGAGTTAGATTGATAATAATAAGAGTAATAAGTATAGTAATTGTCGTTATATCGATCATATAACCATAATATGGCTAATAGCATGAGTTAGATTGATAATAATAAGAGTAATGAGTATAGTAATTGTCGTTCTATCGATCATATCTGCATAATATGGTTAATAATATGAGTTAGATTGATAATAGTGAGTGTAATAAATATATTAATTGTCGTTCTATCGCTCATATAAGCACAATATGGCCAATAATATGAGTTAAATTGATAATAATAAGAGTAATAAGTATAGTAATTGTCGTTCTATCGATCATATAAGCATAATATGGCTAATAATATTAGTTAGATTGATAATAATAAGTGTAATAAGTATAGTAATTGTCGTTCTATCGCTCATATAAGCACAATATGGCTAATAATATGAGTTAGATTGATAATAATAAGAGTAATAAGTATAGTAATTGTCGTTCTATCGATCATATAAGCATAATATGGCTAATAATATGAGTTACATTGATAATAATAAGTGGAATAAGTATAGTAATTGTCGTTCTATCGATCATATAAGCATAATATGGCTAATAATATGCGTTAGATTGATAATAATAAGAGTAATGAGTATAGTAATTGTGGCTCTATCGATCATTTAAGCATAATATGGCTAATAATATGAGTTAGATTGATAATAATAACAGTAATAGGTATAGTAATTGTCGTTCTATCGATCATTTAAGCATAATATGGCTAATAATATTAGTTAGATTGATAATAATAAGTGTAATAAGTATAGTAATTGTCGTTCTATCGCTCATATAAGCACAATATGGCTAATAATATGAGTTAGATTGATAATAATAAGAGTAATAAGTATAGTAATTGTCGTTCTATCGATCATATAAGCATAATATGGCTAATAATATGAGTTAGATTGATAATACTAAGAGTAGTGAGCATAGTAATTCTCGTTCTATCGATCATATAAGCATAATATGGCTAATAATATGAGTTAGACTGATAATAATAAGAGTAATGAGTATAGTAATTGTAGTTCTATCGATCATTTAAGCATAATATGGCTAATAATATGAGTTAGATTGATAATAATAACAGTAATAAGTATAGTAATTGTCGTTCTATCGATCATTTAAGCATAATATGGCTAATAATATGAGTTAGATTGATAATAATAACAGTAATAGGTATAGTAATTGTCCTTCTATCGATAATATAAGCATAATATGGCTAATAATATGAGTTAGATTGATAATACTAAGAGTAGTGAGTATGGTAATTGTCGTTCTATCGATCATATAAGCATAATATGGCTAGTAATACGAGTTAGATTGATAATAATAAGAGTAATAAGTATAGTAATTGTCGTTCTATCGATCATTTAAGCATAATATGGCTAATAATATGAGTTGGATTGATAATAATAACAGTAGTAAGTATAGTAATTGTCGTTCTATCGATAATATAAGCATAATATGGCTAATAATATGAGTTAGATTGATAATACTAAGAGTAGTAAGTATAGTAATTGTCGTTCTATCGATCATATAAGCATAATATGGCTAATAATATGAGTTAGATTGATAATAATAAGAGTAATAAGTATAGTATTTGTCGTTCTATCGATCATATAAGCATAATATGTCTAATAATACGAGTTAGATTGATAATAATAAGAGCAATAAGTATAGTAATTGTCGTTCTATCGATCATATCTGCATAATATGGTTAATAATATGAGTTAGATTGATAATAATAAGAGTAGTAAGTATAGTATTTGTCGTTCTATCGATCATATAAGCATAATATGGCTAATAATATGAGTTAGATTGATAATAATAAGGGTAATAAGTATAGTAATTGTCGTTATATCGATCATATAACCATAATATGGCTAATAGCATGAGTTAGATTGATAATAATAAGAGTAATGAGTATAGTAATTGTCGTTCTATCGATCATATCTGCATAATATGGTTAATAATATGAGTTAGATTGATAATAGTGAGTGTAATAAATATATTAATTGTCGTTCTATCGCTCATATAAGCACAATATGGCCAATAATATGAGTTAAATTGATAATAATAAGAGTAATAAGTATAGTAATTGTCGTTCTATCGATCATATAAGCATAATATGGCTAATAATATTAGTTAGATTGATAATAATAAGTGTAATAAGTATAGTAATTGTCGTTCTATCGCTCATATAAGCACAATATGGCTAATAATATGAGTTAGATTGATAATAATGAGAGTAATAAGTATAGTAATTGTCGTTCTATCGATCATATAAGCATAATATGGCTAATAATATGAGTTACATTGATAATAATAAGTGGAATAAGTATAGTAATTGTCGTTCTATCGATCATATAAGCATAATATGGCTAATAATATGCGTTAGATTGATAATAATAAGAGTAATGAGTATAGTAATTTTGGTTCTATCGATCATTTAAGCATAATATGGCTAATAATATGAGTTAGATTGATAATAATAACAGTAATAGGTATAGTAATTGTCGTTCTATCGATCATTTAAGCATAATATGGCTAATAATATTAGTTAGATTGATAATAATAAGTGTAATAAGTATAGTAATTGTCGTTCTATCGCTCATATAAGCACAATATGGCTAATAATATGAGTTAGATTGATAATAATAAGAGTAATAAGTATAGTAATTGTCGTTCTATCGATCATATAAGCATAATATGGCTAATAATATGAGTTAGATTGATAATGCTAAGAGTAGTGAGCATAGTAATTCTCGTTCTATCGATCATATAAGCATAATATGGCTAATAATATGAGTTAGACTGATAATAATAAGAGTAATGAGTATAGTAATTGTAGTTCTATCGATCATTTAAGCATAATATGGCTAATAATATGAGTTAGATTGATAATAATAACAGTAATAAGTATAGTAATTGTCGTTCTATCGATAATATAACCATAATATGCCTAATAATATGAGTTAGATTGATAATACTAAGAGTAGTGAGTATAGTAATTGTCGTTCTATCGATCATATAAGCATAATATGGCTAATAATATGAGTTAGATTGATAATAATAGGAGTAATAAGTATAGTATTTGTCGTTCTATCGATCATATAAGCATAATATGGCTAATAATACGAGTCAGATTGATAATAATAAGAGTAATGAGTATAGTAATTGTCGTCTATCGATCATTTAAGCATAATATGGCTAATAATATGAGTTAGATTGATAATAATAACAGTAATAGGTATAGTAATTGTCGTTCTATCGATAATATAAGCATAATATGGCTAATAATATGAGTTAGATTGATAATACTAAGAGTAGTGAGTATAGTAATTCTCGTTCTATCGATCATATAAGCATAATATGGCTAATAATATGAGTTAGATTGATAACAATAAGAGTAACAAGTATAGTAATTAGCGTTCTATCGATCATATAAGCATAATATGGCTAATAATATGCGTTAGATTGATAATAATAAGAGTAATGAGTATAGTAATTGTGGTTCTATCGATCATTTAAGCATAATATGGCTAATAATATGAGTTAGATTGATAATAATAACAGTAATAGGTATAGTAATTGTCGTTCTATCGATCATTTAAGCATAATATGGCTAATAATATTAGTTAGATTGATAATAATAAGTGTAATAAGTATAGTAATTGTCGTTCTATCGCTCATATAAGCACAATATGGCTAATAATATGAGTTAGATTGATAATAATAAGAGTAATAAGTATAGCAATTGTCGTTCTATCGATCATATAAGCATAATATGGCTAATAATATGAGTTACATTGATAATAATAAGTGTAATAAGTATAGTAATTGTCGTTCTATCGATCTTATAAGCATAATATGGCTAATAATATGGGTTAGATTGATAATAATAAGAGTAATGAGTATAGTAATTGTGGTTCTATCGATCATTTAAGCATAATATGGCTAATAATATGAGTTAGATTGATAATACTAAGAGTAGTGAGTATAGTAATTCTCGTTCTATCGATCATATAAGCATAATATGGCTAATAATATGAGTTAGATTGATAATAATAAGAGTAATGAGTATAGAAATTGTCTCTATCGATCATTTAAGCATAATATGGCTAATAATATGAGTTAGATTGATAATAATAACAGTAATAAGTATAGTAATTGTCGATCTATCGATAATATAAGCATAATATGGCTAATAATATGAGTTAGATTGATAATAATAGGAGTAATGAGTATAGTAATTGTAGTTCTATCGATCATTTAAGCATAATATGGCTAATAATATGAGTTAGATTGATAATAATAACAGTAATAAGTATAGTAATTGTCGTTCTATCGATAATATAACCATAATATGGCTAATAATATGAGTTAGATTGATAATACTAAGAGTAGTGAGTATAGTAATTCTCGTTCTATCGATCATATAAGCATAATATGGCTAATAATATGAGTTAGATTGATAACAATAAGAGTAACAAGTATAGTAATTGTCGTTCTATCGATAATATAAGCACTATATGGCTAATAATATGAGTTAGATTGATAATACTAAGAGTAGTGAGTATAGTAATTGTCGTTCTATCGATCATATAAGCATAATATGGCTAATAATATGAGTTAGATTGATAATAATAGGAGTAATAAGTATAGTATTTGTCGTTCTATCGATCATATAAGCATAATATGGCTAATAATACGAGTTAGATTGATAATAATAAGAGTAATGAGTATAGTAATTGTCGTCTATCGATCATTTAAGCATAATATGGCTAATAATATGAGTTAGATTGATAATAATAACAGTAATAGGTATAGTAATTGTCGTTCTATCGATAATATAAGCATAATATGGCTAATAATATGAGTTAGATTGATAATACTAAGAGTAGTGAGTATAGTAATTCTCGTTCTATCGATCATATAAGCATAATATGGCTAATAATATGAGTTAGATTGATAACAATAAGAGTAACAAGTATAGTAATTAGCGTTCTATCGATCATATAAGCATAATATGGCTAATAATATGCGCTAGATTGATAATAATAAGAGTAATGAGTATAGTAATTGTGGTTCTATCGATCATTTAAGCATAATATGGCTAATAATATGAGTTAGATTGATAATAATAACAGTAATAGGTATAGTAATTGTCGTTCTATCGATCATTTAAGCATAATATGGCTAATAATATTAGTTAGATTGATAATAATAAGTGTAATAAGTATAGTAATTGTCGTTCTATCGCTCATATAAGCACAATATGGCTAATAATATGAGTTAGATTGATAATAATAAGAGTAATAAGTATAGCAATTGTCGTTCTATCGATCATATAAGCATAATATGGCTAATAATATGAGTTACATTGATAATAATAAGTGTAATAAGTATAGTAATTGTCGTTCTATCGATCATATAAGCATAATATGGCTAATAATATGGGTTAGATTGATAATAATAAGAGTAATGAGTATAGTAATTGTGGTTCTATCGATCTTTTAAGCATAATATGGCTAATAATATGAGTTAGATTGATAATACTAAGAGTAGTGAGTATAGTAATTCTCGTTCTATCGATCATATAAGCATAATATGGCTAATAATATGAGTTAGATTGATAACAATAAGAGTAACAAGTATAGTAATTGTCGTTCTATCGATCATATAAGCATAATATGGCTAATAATATGAGTTAGATTGATAATACTAAGAGTAGTGAGTATAGTAATTCTCGTTCTATCGATCATATAAGCATAATATGGCTAATAATATGAGTTAGATTGATAATAATAAGAGTAATGAGTATAGAAATTGTCTCTATCGATCATTTAAGCATAATATGGCTAATAATATGAGTTAGATTGATAATAATAACAGTAATAAGTATAGTAATTGTCGTTCTATCGATAATATAAGCATAATATGGCTAATAATATGAGTTAGATTGATAATACTCAGAGTAGTGAGTATAGTAATTGTCGTTCTATCGATCATATAAGCATAATATGGCTAATAATATGAGTTAGATTGATAATAATAAGAGTAATGAGTATAGTAATTGTCGTTCTATCGATCATATCTGCATAATATGGTTAATAATATGAGTTAGATTGATAATAGTGAGTGTAATAAATATATTAATTGTCGTTCTATCGCTCATATAAGCACAATATGGCCAATAATATGAGTTAGATTGATAATAATAAGAGTAATAAGTATAGTAATTGTCGTTCTATCGATCATATAAGCATAATATGGCTAATAATATTAGTTAGATTGATAATAATAAGAGTAATAAGTATAGTATTTGTCGTCCTATCGATCATATAAGCATAATATGGCTAATAATATGAGTTAGATTGATAATAATAAGAGTAATAAGTATAGTAATTGTCGTTCTATCGATCATTTAAGCATAATATGGCTAATAATATGAGTTAGATTGATAATAATAACAGTAATAGGTATAGTAATTGTCGTTCTATCGATAATATAAGCATAATATGGCTAATAATATGAGTTAGATTGATAATAATAACAGTAATAAGTATAGTAATTGTCGTTCTATCGATAATATAACCATAATATGGCTAATAATATGAGTTAGATTGATAATACTAAGAGTAGTGAGTATAGTAATTCTCGTTCTATCGATCATATAAGCATAATATGGCTAATAATATGAGTTAGATTGATAACAATAAGAGTAACAAGTATAGTAATTGTCGTTCTATCGATAATATAAGCACTATATGGCTAATAATATGAGTTAGATTGATAATACTAAGAGTAGTGAGTATAGTAATTGTCGTTCTATCGATCATATAAGCATAATATGGCTAATAATATGAGTTAGATTGATAATAATAGGAGTAATAAGTATAGTATTTGTCGTTCTATCGATCATATAAGCATAATATGGCTAATAATACGAGTTAGATTGATAATAATAAGAGTAATGAGTATAGTAATTGTCGTCTATCGATCATTTAAGCATAATATGGCTAGTAATATGAGTTAGATTGATAATAATAACAGTAATAGGTATAGTAATTGTCGTTCTATCGATAATATAAGCATAATGTGGCTAATAATATGAGTTAGATTGATAATACTAAGAGTAGTGAGTATAGTAATTCTCGTTCTATCGATCATATAAGCATAATATGGCTAATAATATGAGTTAGATTGATAACAATAAGAGTAACAAGTATAGTAATTAGCGTTCTATCGATCATATAAGCATAATATGGCTAATAATATGCGTTAGATTGATAATAATAAGAGTAATGAGTATAGTAATTGTGGTTCTATCGATCATTTAAGCATAATATGGCTAATAATATGAGTTAGATTGATAATAATAACAGTAATAGGTATAGTAATTGTCGTTCTATCGATCATTTAAGCATAATATGGCTAATAATATTAGTTAGATTGATAATAATAAGTGTAATAAGTATAGTAATTGTCGTTCTATCGCTCATATAAGCACAATATGGCTAATAATATGAGTTAGATTGATAATAATAAGAGTAATAAGTATAGCAATTGTCGTTCTATCGATCATATAAGCATAATATGGCTAATAATATGAGTTACATTGATAATAATAAGTGTAATAAGTATAGTAATTGTCGTTCTATCGATCATATAGGCATAATATGGCTAATAATATGGGTTAGATTGATAATAATAAGAGTAATGAGTATAGTAATTGTGGTTCTATCGATCTTTTAAGCATAATATGGCTAATAATATGAGTTAGATTGATAATACTAAGAGTAGTGAGTATAGTAATTCTCGTTCTATCGATCATATAAGCATAATATGGCTAATAATATGAGTTAGATTGATAACAATAAGAGTAACAAGTATAGTAATTGTCGTTCTATCGATCATATAAGCATAATATGGCTAATAATATGAGTTAGATTGATAATACTAAGAGTAGTGAGTATAGTAATTCTCGTTCTATCGATCATATAAGCATAATATGGCTAATAATATGAGTTAGATTGATAATAATAAGAGTAATGAGTATAGAAATTGTCTCTATCGATCATTTAAGCATAATATGGCTAATAATATGAGTTAGATTGATAATACTCAGAGTAGTGAGTATAGTAATTGTCGTTCTATCGATCATATAAGCATAATATGGCTAATAATATGAGTTAGATTGATAATAATAAGAGTAATGAGTATAGTAATTGTCGTTCTATCGATCATATCTGCATAATATGGTTAATAATATGAGTTAGATTGATAATAGTGAGTGTAATAAATATATTAATTGTCGTTCTATCGCCCATATAAGCACAATATGGCCAATAATATGAGTTAGATTGATAATAATAAGAGTAATAAGTATAGTAATTGTCGTTCTATCGATCATATAAGCATAATATGGCTACTAATATTAGTTAGATTGATAATAATAAGAGTAATAAGTATAGTATTTGTCGTCCTATCGATCATATAAGCATAATATGGCTAATAATATGAGTTAGATTGATAACAATAAGAGTAACAAGTATAGTAATTGTCGTTCTATCGATCATATAAGCATAATATGGCTAATAATATGCGTTAGATTGATAATAATAAGAGTAATGAGTATAGTAATTGTGGTTCTATCGATCATTTAAGCATAATATGGCTAATAATATGAGTTAGATTGATAATAATAACAGTAATAGGTATAGTAATTGTCGTTCTATCGATCATTTAAGCATAATATGGCTAATAATATTAGTTAGATTGATAATAATAAGTGTAATAAGTATAGTAATTGTCGTTCTATCGCTCATATAAGCACAATATGGCTAATAATATGAGTTAGATTGATAATAATAAGAGTAATAAGTATAGTAATTGTCGTTCTATCGATCATATAAGCATAATATGGCTAATAATATGAGTTACATTGATAATAATAAGTGTAATAAGTATAGTAATTGTCGTTCTATCGATCATATAAGCATAATATGGCTAATAATATGGGTTAGATTGATAATAATAAGAGTAATGAATATAGTAATTGTGGTTCTATCGATCATTTAAGCATAATATGGCTAATAATATGAGTTAGATTGATAATACTAAGAGTAGTGAGTATAGTAATTCTCGTTCTATCGATCATATAAGCATAATATGGCTAATAATATGAGTTAGATTGATAACAATAAGAGAAACAAGTATAGTAATTGTCGTTCTATCGATCATATAAGCATAATATGGCTAATAATATGAGTTAGATTGATAATACTAAGAGTAGTGAGTATAGTAATTCTCGTTCTATCGATCATATAAGCATAATATGGCTAGTAATATGAATTAGATTGGTAATAATAAGAGTAATGAGTATAGAAATTGTAGTTCTATCGATCATTTAAGCATAATATGGCTAATAATATGAGTTAGATTGATAATAATAACAGTAATAAGTATAGTAATTGACGTTCTATCGATAATATAACCATAATATGGCTAATAATATGAGTTAGATTGATAATAATAACAGTAATAAGTATAGTAATTGTCGTTCTATCGATAATATAAGCATAATATGGCTAATAATATGAGTTAGATTGATAAGACTAAGAGTAGTGAGTATAGTAATTCTCATTCTATCGATCATATAAGCATAATATGGCTAATAATACGAGTTAGATTGATAATAATAAGAGTAATAAGTATAGTAATTGTCGTTCTCTCGATCATATAAGCATAATATGGCTAATAATATGAGTTAGAGTGATAATACTAAGAGTAGTGAGTATAGTAATTTTCATTCTATCGATCATATAAGCATAATATGGCTAATAATATGAGTTAGATTGATAATAATAACAGTAATAAGTATAGTAATTGTCGTTCTATCGATAATATAAGCATAATATGGCTAATAATATGAGTTAGATTGATAATACTCAGAGTAGTGAGTATAGTAATTGTCGTTCTATCGATCATATAAGCATAATATGGCTAATAATATGAGTTAGATTGATAATACTAAGAGTAGTGAGTATGGTAATTGTCGTTCTATCGATCATATAAGCATAATATGGCTAATAATACGAGTTAGATTGATAATAATAAGAGTAATAAGTATAGTAATTGTCGTTCTATCGATCATTTAAGCATAATATGGCTAATAATATGAGTTAGATTGATAACAATAACAGTAATAAGTATAGTAATTGTCGTTCTATCGATAATATAATCATAATATGGCTAATAATATGAGTTAGAATGATAATACTAAGAGTAGTGAGTATAGTAATTGTCGTTCTATCGATCATATAAGCATAATATGGCAAATAATATGAGTTAGATTGATAATAATAAGAGTAATAAGTATAGTATTTGCCGTTCTATCGATCATATAAGCATAATATGGCTAATAATACGAGTTGGATTGATAATAATAAGAGTAATAAGTATAGTAATTGTCGTTCTATCGATCATATCTGCATAATATGGTTAATAATATGAGTTAGGTTGATAATAATAAGAGTAGTAAGTATAGTATTTGTCGTTCTATCGATCATATAAGCATAATATGGCTAATAATATGAGTTAGATTGATAATAATAAGAGTAATAAGTATAGTAATTGTCGTTATATCGATCATATAACCATAATATGGCTAATAATATGAGTTAGATTGATAACAATAAGAGTAACAAGTATAGTAATTGTCGTTCTATCGATCATATAAGCATAATATGGCTAATAATATGAGTTAGATTGATAATAATAAGAGTAATAGGTATAGTAATTGTCGTTCTATCGATCATTTAAGCATAATATGGCTAATAATATTAGTTAGATTGATAATAATAAGTGTAATAAGTATAGTAATTGTCGTTCTATCGCTCATATAAGCACAATATGGCTAATAATATGAGTTAGATTGATAATAATAAGAGTAATAAGTATAGTAATTGTCGTTCTATCGATCATATAAGCATAATATGGCTAATAATATGAGTTACATTGATAATAATAAGTGTAATAAGTATAGTAATTGTCGTTCTATCGCTCATATAAGCATAATATGGCTAATAATATGGGTTAGATTGATAATAATAAGAGTAATGAGTATAGTAATTGTGGTTCTATCGATCATTTAAGCATAATATGGCTAATAATATGAGTTAGATTGATAATACTAAGAGTAGTGAGTATAGTAATTCTCGTTCTATCGATCATATAAGCATAATATGGCTAATAATATGAGTTAGATTGATAACAATAAGAGTAACAAGTATAGTAATTGTCGTTCTATCGATCATATAAGCATAATATGGCTAATAATATGAGTTAGATTGATAATACTCAGAGTAGTGAGTATAGTAATTGTCGTTCTATCGATCATATAAGCATAATATGGCTAATAATATGAGTTAGATTGATAATACTAAGAGTAGTGAGTATGGTAATTGTCGTTCTATCGATCATATAAGCATAATATGGCTAATAATACGAGTTAGATTGATAATAATAAGAGTAATAAGTGTAGTAATTGTCGTTCTATCGATCATTTAAGCATAATATGGCTAATAATATGAGTTAGATTGATAATAATAACAGTAATAAGTATAGTAATTGTCGTTCTATCGATAATATAATCATAATATGGCTAATAATATGAGTTAGATTGATAATACTAAGAGTAGTGAGTATAGTAATTGTCGTTCTATCGATCATATAAGCATAATATGGCTAATAATATGAGTTAGATTGATAACAATAAGAGTAACAAGTATAGTAATTGTCGTTCTATCGATCATTTAAGCATAATATGGCTAATAATATGAGTTAGATTGATAATACTAAGAGTAGTGAGTATAGTAATTCTCGTTCTATCGATCATATAAGCATAATATGGCTAATAATATGAGTTAGATTGATAACAATAAGAGTAACAAGTATAGTAATTGTCGTTCTATCGATCATATAAGCATAATATGGCTAATAATATGAGTTAGATTGATAATACTCAGAGTAGTGAGTATAGTAATTGTCGTTCTATCGATCATATAAGCATAATATGGCTAATAATATGAGTTAGATTGATAATACTAAGAGTAGTGAGTATGGTAATTGTCGTTCTATCGATCATATAAGCATAATATGGCTAATAATACGAGTTAGATTGATAATAATAAGAGTAATAAGTGTAGTAATTGTCGTTCAATCGATCATTTAAGCATAATATGGCTAATAATATGAGTTAGATTGATAATAATAACAGTAATAAGTATAGTAATTGTCGTTCTATCGATAATATAATCATAATATGGCTAATAATATGAGTTAGATTGATAATACTAAGAGTAGTGAGTATAGTAATTGTCGTTCTATCGATCATATAAGCATAATATGGCAAATAATATGAGTTAGATTGATAATAATAAGAGTAATAAGTATAGTATTTGCCGTTCTATCGATCATATAAGCATAATATGGCTAATAATACGAGTTGGATTGATAATAATAAGATTAATAAGTATAGTAATTGTCGTTCTATCGATCATATCTGCATAATATGGTTAATAATATGAGTTAGGTTGATAATAATAAGAGTAGTAAGTATAGTATTTGTCGTTCTATCGATCATATAAGCATAATATGGCTAATAATATGAGTTAGATTGATAATAATAAGAGTAATAAGTATAGTAATTGTCGTTATATCGATCATATAACCATAATATGGCTAATAGCATGAGTTAGATTGATAATAATAAGAGTAATGAGTATAGTAATTGTCGTTCTATCGATCATATCTGCATAATATGGTTAATAATATGAGTTAGATTGATAATAGTGAGTGTAATAAATATATTAATTGTCGTTCTATCGCTCATATAAGCACAATATGGCCAATAATATGAGTTAAATTGATAATAATATGAGTAATAAGTATAGTAATTGAAGCTCTATCGATCATATAAGCATAATATGGCTAATAATATTAGTTAGATTGATAATAATAAGTGTAATAAGTATAGTAATTGTCGTTCTATTGCTCATATAAGCACAATATGGCTAATAATATGAGTTAGATTGATAATAATAAGAGTAATAAGTATAGTAATTGTCGTTCTATCGATCATATAAGCATAATATGGCTAATAATATGAGTTAGATTGATAATACTAAGAGTAGTGAGCATAGTAATTCTCGTTCTATCGATCATATAAGCATAATATGGCTAATAATATGAGTTAGATTGATAATAATAAGAGTAATGAGTATAGTAATTGTAGTTCTATCGATCATTTAAGCATAATATGGCTAATAATATGAGTTAGATTGATAATAATAAGAGTAATAAGTATAGTAATTGTCGTTCTCTCGATCATACAAGCATAATATGGCTAATAATATGAGTTAGAGTGATAATACTAAGAGTAGTGAGTATAGTAATTCTCATTCTATCGATCATATAAGCATAATATGGCTAATAATATGAGTTAGATTGATAATAATACCAGTAATAAGTATAGTAATTGTCGTTCTATCGATAATATAAGCATAATATGGCTAATAATATGAGTTAGATTGATAGTAATAGCAGTAATAAGTATAGTAATTGTCGTTCTATCGATAATATAACCATAATATGGCTAATAATATGAGTTAGATTGATAATACTAAGAGTAGTGAGTATAGTAATTCTCGTTCTATCGATCATATAAGCATAATATGGCTAATAATATGAGTTAGATTGATAATAATAAGAGTAATAACTACAGTAATTGTCGTTCTATCGATCATATAAGCATAATAAGGCTAATAATATGAGTTAGATTGATAATAATAAGAGTAATAAGTATAGTAATTGTCGTTCTCTCGATCATATAAGCATAATATGGTTAACAATATGAGTTAGATTGATAATAATAACAGTAATAAGTATAGTAATTCTCGTTCTATCGATAATATAAGCATAATATGGCTAATAATATTAGTTAGATTGATAATAATAAGAGTAATAAGTATAGTATTTGTCGCTCTGTCGATCATATAAGCATAATATGGCTAATAATATGAGTTAGATTGATAATAATAAGAGTAATAAGTATAGCAATTGTCGTTCTATCGATCATTTAAGCATAATATGGCTAATAATATGAGTTAGATTGATAATAATAACAGTAATAGGTATAGTAATTGTCGTTCTATCGATAATATAAGCATAATATGGCTAATAATATGAGTTAGATTGATAATACTAAGAGTAGTGAGTATAGTAATTCTCGTTCTATCGATCATATAAGCATAATATGGCTAATAATATGAGTTAGATTGATAACAATAAGAGTAACAAGTATAGTAATTGTCGTTCTATCGATAATATAAGCACTATATGGCTAATAATATGAGTTAGATTGATAATACTAAGAGTAGTGAGTATAGTAATTGTCGTTCTATCGATCATATAAGCATAATATGGCTAATAATATGAGTTAGATTGATAATAATAAGAGTAATAAGTATAGTATTTGTCGTTCTATCGATCATATAAGCATAATATGGCTAATAATACGAGTTAGATTGATAATAATAAGAGTAATGAGTATAGTAATTGTCGTCTATCGATCATTTAAGCATAATATGGCTAATAATATGAGTTAGATTGATAATAATAACAGTAATAGGTATAGTAATTGTCGTTCTATCGATAATATAAGCATAATATGGCTAATAATATGAGTTAGATTGATAATACTAAGAGTAGTGAGTATAGTAATTCTCGTTCTATCGATCATATAAGCATAATATGGCTAATAATATGAGTTAGATTGATAACAATAAGAGTAACAAGTATAGTAATTGTCGTTCTATCGATCATATAAGCATAATATGGCTAATAATATGCGTTAGATTGATAATAATAAGAGTACTGAGTATAGTAATTGTGGTTCTATCGATCATTTAAGCATAATATGGCTAATAATATGAGTTAGATTGATAATAATAACAGTAATAGGTATAGTAATTGTCGTTCTATCGATCATTTAAGCACAATATGGCTAATAATATGAGATAGATTGATAATAATAAGAGTAGTGAGTATAGTAATTCTCGTTCTATCGATCATATAAGCATAATATGGCTAATAATATGAGTTAGATTGATAATAATAAGAGTAATGAGTATAGAAATTGTAGTTCTATCGATCATTTAAGCATAATATGGCTAATAATATGAGTTAGATTGATAATAATAACAGTAATAATTATAGTAATTGTCGTTCTATCGATAATATAACCATAATATGGCTAATAATATGAGTTAGATTGATAATAATAACAGTAATAAGTATAGTAATTGTCGTTCTATCGATAATATAAGCATAATATGGCTAATAATATGAGTTAGATTGATAAGACTAAGAGTAGTGAGTATAGTGATTCTCATTCTATCGATCATATAAGCATAATATGGCTAATAATACGAGTTAGATTGATAATAATAAGAGTAATAAGTATAGTAATTGTCGTTCTCTCGATCATATAAGCATAATATGGCTAATAATATGAGTTAGAGTGGTAATACTAAGAGTAGTGAGTATAGTAATTTTCATTCTATCGATCATATAAGCATAATATGGCTAATAATATGAGTTAGATTGATAATAATAACAGTAATAAGTATAGTAATTGTCGTTCTATCGATAATATAAGCATAATATGGCTAATAATATGAGTTAGATTGATAATACTCAGAGTAGTGAGTATAGTAATTGTCGTTCTATCGATCATATAAGCATAATATGGCTAATAATATGAGTTAGATTGATAATAATAAGAGTAATGAGTATAGTAATTGTCGTTCTATCGATCATATCTGCATAATATGGTTAATAATATGAGTTAGATTGATAATAGTGAGTGTAATAAATATATTAATTGTCGTTCTATCGCTCATATAAGCACAATATGGCCAATAATATGAGTTAGATTGATAATAATAAGAGTAATAAGTATAGTAATTGTCGTTCTATCGATCATATAAGCATAATATGGCTAATAATATTAGTTAGATTGATAATAATAAGAGTAATAAGTATAGTATTTGTCGTCCTATCGATCATATAAGCATAATATGGCTAATAATATGAGTTAGACTGATAATAATAAGAGTAATAAGTATAGTAATTGTCGTTCTATCGATCATTTAAGCATAATATGGCTAATAATATGAGTTAGATTGATAATAATAACAGTAATAGGTATAGTAATTGTCCTTCTATCGATAATATAAGCATAATATGGCTAATAATATGAGTTAGATTGATAATACTAAGAGTAGTGAGTATGGTAATTGTCGTTCTATCGATCATATAAGCATAATATGGCTAGTAATACGAGTTAGATTGATAATAATAAGAGTAATAAGTATAGTAATTGTCGTTCTATCGATCATTTAAGCATAATATGGCTAATAATATGAGTTGGATTGATAATAATAACAGTAGTAAGTATAGTAATTGTCGTTCTATCGATAATATAAGCATAATATGGCTAATAATATGAGTTAGATTGATAATACTAAGAGTAGTGAGTATAGTAATTGTCGTTCTATCGATCATATAAGCATAATATGGCTAATAATATGAGTTAGATTGATAATAATAAGAGTAATAAGTATAGTATTTGTCGTTCTATCGATCATATAAGCATAATATGGCTAATAATACGAGTTAGATTGATAATAATAAGAGCAATAAGTATAGTAATTGTCGTTCTATCGATCATATCTGCATAATATGGTTAATAATATGAGTTAGATTGATAATAATAAGAGTAGTAAGTATAGTATTTGTCGTTCTATCGATCATATAAGCATAATATGGCTAATAATATGAGTTAGATTGATAATAATAAGAGTAATAAGTATAGTAATTGTCGTTATATCGATCATATAACCATAATATGGCTAATAGCATGAGTTAGATTGATAATAATAAGAGTAATGAGTATAGTAATTGTCGTTCTATCGATCATATCTGCATAATATGGTTAATAATATGAGTTAGATTGATAATAGTGAGTGTAATAAATATATTAATTGTCGTTCTATCGCTCATATAAGCACAATATGGCCAATAATATGAGTTAAATTGATAATAATAAGAGTAATAAGTATAGTAATTGTCGTTCTATCGATCATATAAGCATAATATGGCTAATAATATTAGTTAGATTGATAATAATAAGTGTAATAAGTATAGTAATTGTCGTTCTATCGCTCATATAAGCACAATATGGCTAATAATATGAGTTAGATTGATAATAATAAGAGTAATAAGTATAGTAATTGTCGTTCTATCGATCATATAAGCATAATATGGCTAATAATATGAGTTACATTGATAATAATAAGTGGAATAAGTATAGTAATTGTCGTTCTATCGATCATATAAGCATAATATGGCTAATAATATGCGTTAGATTGATAATAATAAGAGTAATGAGTATAGTAATTGTGGTTCTATCGATCATTTAAGCATAATATGGCTAATAATATGAGTTAGATTGATAATAATAACAGTAATAGGTATAGTAATTGTCGTTCTATCGATCATTTAAGCATAATATGGCTAATAATATTAGTTAGATTGATAATAAGAAGTGTAATAAGTATAGTAATTGTCGTTCTATCGCTCATATAAGCACAATATGGCTAATAATATGAGTTAGATTGATAATAATAAGAGTAATAAGTATAGTAATTGTCGTTCTATCGATCATATAAGCATAATATGGCTAATAATATGAGTTAGATTGATAATACTAAGAGTAGTGAGCATAGTAATTCTCGTTCTATCGATCATATAAGCATAATATGGCTAATAATATGAGTTAGACTGATAATAATAAGAGTAATGAGTATAGTAATTCTCGTTCTATCGATCATATAAGCATAATATGGCTAATAATATGAGTTAGATTGATAACAATAAGAGTAACAAGTATAGTAATTGTCGTTCTATCGATCATATAAGCATAATATGGCTAATAATATGAGTTAGATTGATAATACTAAGAGTAGTGAGTATAGTAGTTCTCGTTCTATCGATCATATAAGCATAATATGGCTAATAATATGAGTTAGATTGATAATAATAAGAGTAATGAGTATAGAAATTGTCTCTATCGATCATTTAAGCATAATATGGCTAATAATATGAGTTAGATTGATAATAATAACAGTAATAAGTATAGTAATTGTCGTTCTATCGATAATATAAGCATAATATGGCTAATAATATGAGTTAGATTGATAATAATAGGAGTAATGAGTATAGTAATTGTAGTTCTATCGATCATTTAAGCATAATATGGCTAATAATATGAGTTAGATTGATAATAATAACAGTAATAAGTATAGTAATTGTCGTTCTATCGATAATATAACCATAATATGGCTAATAATATGAGTTAGATTGATAATACTAAGAGTAGTGAGTATAGTAATTCTCGTTCTATCGATCATATAAGCATAATATGGCTAATAATATGAGTTAGATTGATAACAATAAGAGTAACAAGTATAGTAATTGTCGTTCTATCGATAATATAAGCACTATATGGCTAATAATATGAGTTAGATTGATAATACTAAGAGTAGTGAGTATAGTAATTGTCGTTCTATCGATCATATAAGCATAATATGGCTAATAATATGAGTTAGATTGATAATAATAGGAGTAATAAGTATAGTATTTGTCGTTCTATCGATCATATAAGCATAATATGGCTAATAATACGAGTTAGATTGATAATAATAAGAGTAATGAGTATAGTAATTGTCGTCTATCGATCATTTAAGCATAATATGGCTAATAATATGAGTTAGATTGATAATACTAAGAGTAGTGAGTATAGTAATTCTCGTTCTATCGATCATATAAGCATAATATGGCTAATAATATGAGTTAGATTGATAATAATAAGAGTAATAACTACAGTAATTGTCGTTCTATCGATCATATAAGCATAATAAGGCTAATAATATGAGTTAGATTGATAATAATAAGAGTAATATGTATAGTAATTGTCGTTCTCTCGATCATATAAGCATAATATGGTTAACAATATGAGTTAGATTGATAATAATAACAGTAATAAGTATAGTAATTCTCGTTCTATCGATAATATAAGCATAATATGGCTAATAATATTAGTTAGATTGATAATAATAAGAGTAATAAGTATAGTATTTGTCGCTCTGTCGATCATATAAGCATAATATGGCTAATAATATGAGTTAGATTGATAATAATAAGAGTAATAAGTATAGCAATTGTCGTTCTATCGATCATTTAAGCATAATATGGCTAATAATATGAGTTAGATTGATAATAATAACAGTAATAGGTATAGTAATTGTCGTTCTATCGATAATATAAGCATAATATGGCTAATAATATGAGTTAGATTGATAATACTAAGAGTAGTGAGTATAGTAATTCTCGTTCTATCGATCATATAAGCATAATATGGCTAATAATATGAGTTAGATTGATAACAATAAGAGTAACAAGTATAGTAATTGTCGTTCTATCGATAATATAAGCACTATATGGCTAATAATATGAGTTAGATTGATAATACTAAGAGTAGTGAGTATAGTAATTGTCGTTCTATCGATCATATAAGCATAATATGGCTAATAATATGAGTTAGATTGATAATAATAAGAGTAATAAGTATAGTATTTGTCGTTCTATCGATCATATAAGCATAATATGGCTAATAATACGAGTTAGATTGATAATAATAAGAGTAATGAGTATAGTAATTGTCGTCTATCGATCATTTAAGCATAATATGACTAATAATATGAGTTAGATTGATAATAATAACAGTAATAGGTGTAGTAATTGTCGTTCTATCGATAATATAAGCATAATATGGCTAATAATATGAGTTAGATTGATAATACTAAGAGTAGTGAGTATAGTAATTCTCGTTCTATCGATCATATAAGCATAATATGGCTAATAATATGAGTTAGATTGATAACAATAAGAGTAACAAGTATAGTAATTGTCGTTCTATCGATCATATAAGCATAATATGGCTAATAATATGCGTTAGATTGATAATAATAAGAGTAATGAGTATAGTAATTGTGGTTCTATCGATCATTTAAGCATAATATGGCTAATAATATGAGTTAGATTGATAATAATAACAGTAATAGGTATAGTAATTGTCGTTCTATCGATCATTTAAGCACAATATGGCTAATAATATGAGATAGATTGATAATAATAAGAGTAGTGAGTATAGTAATTCTCGTTCTATCGATCATATAAGCATAATATGGCTAATAATATGAGTTAGATTGATAATAATAAGAGTAATGAGTATAGAAATTGTAGTTCTATCGATCATTTAAGCATAATATGGCTAATAATATGAGTTAGATTGATAATAATAACAGTAATAATTATAGTAATTGTCGTTCTATCGATAATATAACCATAATATGGCTAATAATATGAGTTAGATTGATAATAATAACAGTAATAAGTATAGTAATTGTCGTTCTATCGATAATATAAGCATAATATGGCTAATAATATGAGTTAGATTGATAAGACTAAGAGTAGTGAGTATAGTAATTCTCATTCTATCGATCATATAAGCATAATATGGCTAATAATACGAGTTAGATTGATAATAATAAGAGTAATAAGTATAGTAATTGTCGTTCTCTCGATCATATAAGCATAATATGGCTAATAATATGAGTTAGAGTGGTAATACTAAGAGTAGTGAGTATAGTAATTTTCATTCTATCGATCATATAAGCATAATATGGCTAATAATATGAGTTAGATTGATAATACTAAGAGTAGTGAGTATAGTAGTTCTCGTTCTATCGATCATATAAGCATAATATGGCTAATAATATGAGTTAGATTGATAATAATAAGAGTAATGAGTATAGAAATTGTCTCTATCGATCATTTAAGCATAATATGGCTAATAATATGAGTTAGATTGATAATAATAACAGTAATAAGTATAGTAATTGTCGTTCTATCGATAATATAAGCATAATATGGCTAATAATATGAGTTAGATTGATAATAATAGGAGTAATGAGTATAGTAATAGTAGTTCTATCGATCATTTAAGCATAATATGGCTAATAATATGAGTTAGATTGATAATAATAACAGTAATAAGTATAGTAATTGTCGTTCTATCGATAATATAACCATAATATGGCTAATAATATGAGTTAGATTGATAATACTAAGAGTAGTGAGTATAGTAATTCTCGTTCTATCGATCATATAAGCATAATATGGCTAATAATATGAGTTAGATTGATAACAATAAGAGTAACAAGTATAGTAATTGTCGTTCTATCGATAATATAAGCACTATATGGCTAATAATATGAGTTAGATTGATAATACTAAGAGTAGTGAGTATAGTAATTGTCGTTCTATCGATCATATAAGCATAATATGGCTAATAATATGAGTTAGATTGATAATAATAGGAGTAATAAGTATAGTATTTGTCGTTCTATCGATCATATAAGCATAATATGGCTAATAATACGAGTTAGATTGATAATAATAAGAGTAATGAGTATAGTAATTGTCGTCTATCGATCATTTAAGCATAATATGGCTAATAATATGAGTTAGATTGATAATAATAACAGTAATAGGTATAGTAATTGTCGTTCTATCGATAATATAAGCATAATATGGCTAATAATATGAGTTAGATTGATAATAATAAGTGTAATAAGTATAGTAATTGTCGTTCTATCGCTCATATAAGCACAATATGGCTAATAATATGAGTTAGATTGATAATAATAACAGTAATAAGTATAGTAATTGTCGTTCTATCGATAATATAAGCATAATATGTCTAATAATATGAGTTAGATTGATAATACTCAGAGTAGTGAGTATAGTAATTGTCGTTCTATCGATCATATAAGCATAATATGGCTAATAATATGAGTTAGATTGATAATAATAAGAGTAATGAGTATAGTAATTGTCGTTCTATCGATCATATCTGCATAATATGGTTAATAATATGAGTTAGATTGATAATAGTGAGTGTAATAAATATATTAATTGTCGTTCTATCGCTCATATAAGCACAATATGGCCAATAATATGAGTTAGATTGATAATAATAAGAGTAATAAGTATAGTAATTGTCGTTCTATCGATCATATAAGCATAATATGGCTAATAATATTAGTTAGATTGATAATAATAAGAGTAATAAGTATAGTATTTGTCGTCCTATCGATCATATAAGCATAATATGGCTAATAATATGAGTTAGACTGATAATAATAAGAGTAATAAGTATAGTAATTGTCGTTCTATCGATCATTTAAGCATAATATGGCTAATAATATGAGTTAGATTGATAATAATAACAGTAATAGGTATAGTAATTGTCCTTCTATCGATAATATAAGCATAATATGGCTAATAATATGAGTTAGATTGATAATACTCAGAGTAGTGAGTATAGTAATTGTCGTTCTATCGATCATATAAGCATAATATGGCTAATAATATGAGTTAGATTGATAATAATAAGAGTAATGAGTATAGTAATTGTCGTTCTATCGATCATATCTGCATAATATGGTTAATAATATGAGTTAGATTGATAATAGTGAGTGTAATAAATATATTAATTGTCGTTCTATCGCTCATATAAGCACAATATGGCCAATAATATGAGTTAGATTGATAATAATAAGAGTAATAAGTATAGTAATTGTCGTTCTATCGATCATATAAGCATAATATGGCTAATAATATTAGTTAGATTGATAATAATAAGAGTAATAAGTATAGTATTTGTCGTCCTATCGATCATATAAGCATAATATGGCTAATAATATGAGTTAGACTGATAATAATAAGAGTAATAAGTATAGTAATTGTCGTTCTATCGATCATTTAAGCATAATATGGCTAATAATATGAGTTAGATTGATAATAATAACAGTAATAGGTATAGTAATTGTCCTTCTATCGATAATATAAGCATAATATGGCTAATAATATGAGTTAGATTGATAATACTAAGAGTAGTGAGTATGGTAATTGTCGTTCTATCGATCATATAAGCATAATATGGCTAGTAATACGAGTTAGATTGATAATAATAAGAGTAATAAGTATAGTAATTGTCGTTCTATCGATCATTTAAGCATAATATGGCTAATAATATGAGTTGGATTGATAATAATAACAGTAGTAAGTATAGTAATTGTCGTTCTATCGATAATATAAGCATAATATGGCTAATAATATGAGTTAGATTGATAATACTAAGAGTAGTGAGTATAGTAATTGTCGTTCTATCGATCATATAAGCATAATATGGCTAATAATATGAGTTAGATTGATAATAATAAGAGTAATAAGTATAGTATTTGTCGTTCTATCGATCATATAAGCATAATATGGCTAATAATACGAGTTAGATTGATAATAATAAGAGCAATAAGTATAGTAATTGTCGTTCTATCGATCATATCTGCATAATATGGTTAATAATATGAGTTAGATTGATAATAATAAGAGTAGTAAGTATAGTATTTGTCGTTCTATCGATCATATAAGCATAATATGGCTAATAATATGAGTTAGATTGATAATAATAAGAGTAATAAGTATAGTAATTGTCGTTATATCGATCATATAACCATAATATGGCTAATAGCATGAGTTAGATTGATAATAATAAGAGTAATGAGTATAGTAATTGTCGTTCTATCGATCATATCTGCATAATATGGTTAATAATATGAGTTAGATTGATAATAGTGAGTGTAATAAATATATTAATTGTCGTTCTATCGCTCATATAAGCACAATATGGCCAATAATATGAGTTAAATTGATAATAATAAGAGTAATAAGTATAGTAATTGTCGTTCTATCGATCATATAAGCATAATATGGCTAATAATATTAGTTAGATTGATAATAATAAGTGTAATAAGTATAGTAATTGTCGTTCTATCGCTCATATAAGCACAATATGGCTAATAATATGAGTTAGATTGATAATAATAAGAGTAATAAGTATAGTAATTGTCGTTCTATCGATCATATAAGCATAATATGGCTAATAATATGAGTTACATTGATAATAATAAGTGGAATAAGTATAGTAATTGTCGTTCTATCGATCATATAAGCATAATATGGCTAATAATATGCGTTAGATTGATAATAATAAGAGTAATGAGTATAGTAATTGTGGTTCTATCGATCATTTAAGCATAATATGGCTAATAATATGAGTTAGATTGATAATAATAACAGTAATAGGTATAGTAATTGTCGTTCTATCGATCATTTAAGCATAATATGGCTAATAATATTAGTTAGATTGATAATAATAAGTGTAATAAGTATAGTAATTGTCGTTCTATCGCTCATATAAGCACAATATGGCTAATAATATGAGTTAGATTGATAATAATAAGAGTAATAAGTATAGTAATTGTCGTTCTATCGATCATATAAGCATAATATGGCTAATAATATGAGTTAGATTGATAATACTAAGAGTAGTGAGCATAGTAATTCTCGTTCTATCGATCATATAAGCATAATATGGCTAATAATATGAGTTAGACTGATAATAATAAGAGTAATGAGTATAGTAATTGTAGTTCTATCGATCATTTAAGCATAATATGGCTAATAATATGAGTTAGATTGATAATAATAACAGTAATAAGTATAGTAATTGTCGTTCTATCGATAATATAACCATAATATGGCTAATAATATGAGTTAGATTGATAATACTAAGAGTAGTGAGTATAGTAATTCTCGTTCTATCGATCATATAAGCATAATATGGCTAATAATATGAGTTAGATTGATAACAATAAGAGTAACAAGTATAGTAATTGTCGTTCTATCGATCATATAAGCATAATATGGCTAATAATATGAGTTAGATTGATAATACTAAGAGTAGTGAGTATAGTAGTTCTCGTTCTATCGATCATATAAGCATAATATGGCTAATAATATGAGTTAGATTGATAATAATAAGAGTAATGAGTATAGAAATTGTCTCTATCGATCATTTAAGCATAATATGGCTAATAATATTGAGTTAGATTGATAATAATAACAGTAATAAGTATAGTAATTGTCGTTCTATCGATAATATAAGCATAATATGGCTAATAATATGAGTTAGATTGATAATAATAGGAGTAATGAGTATAGTAATTGTAGTTCTATCGATCATTTAAGCATAATATGGCTAATAATATGAGTTAGATTGATAATAATAACAGTAGTAAGTATAGTAATTGTCGTTCTATCGATAATATAACCATAATATGGCTAATAATATGAGTTAGATTGATAATACTAAGAGTAGTGAGTATAGTAATTCTCGTTCTATCGATCATATAAGCATAATATGGCTAATAATATGAGTTAGATTGATAACAATAAGAGTAACAAGTATAGTAATTGTCGTTCTATCGATAATATAAGCACTATATGGCTAATAATATGAGTTAGATTGATAATACTAAGAGTAGTGAGTATAGTAATTGTCGTTCTATCGATCATATAAGCATAATATGGCTAATAATATGAGTTAGATTGATAATAATAGGAGTAATAAGTATAGTATTTGTCGTTCTATCGATCATATAAGCATAATATGGCTAATAATACGAGTTAGATTGAAAATAATAAGAGTAATGAGTATAGTAATTGTCGTCTATCGATCATTTAAGCATAATATGGCTAATAATATGAGTTAGATTGATAATCATAACAGTAATAGGTATAGTAATTGTCGTTCTATCGATAATATAAGCATAATATGGCTAATAATATGAGTTAGATTGATAATACTAAGAGTAGTGAGTATAGTAATTCTCGTTCTATCGATCATATAAGCATAATATGGCTAATAATATGAGTTAGATTGATAACAATAAGAGTAACAAGTATAGTAATTAGCGTTCTATCGATCATATAAGCATAATATGGCTAATAATATGCGTTAGATTGATAATAATAAGAGTAATGAGTATAGTAATTGTCGTTCTATCGCTCATATAAGCACAATATGGCCAATAATATGAGTTAAATTGATAATAATAAGAGTAATAAGTATAGTAATTGTCGTTCTATCGATCATATAAGCATAATATGGCTAATAATATTAGTTAGATTGATAATAATAAGTGTAATAAGTATAGTAATTGTCGTTCTATCGCTCATATAAGCACAATATGGCTAATAATATGAGTTAGATTGATAATAATAAGAGTAATAAGTATAGTAATTGTCGTTCTATCGATCATATAAGCATAATATGGCTAATAATATGAGTTACATTGATAATAATAAGTGTAATAAGTATAGTAATTGTCGTTCTATCGATCATATAAGCATAATATGGCTAATAATATGCGTTAGATTGATAATAATAAGTGTAATAAGTATAGTAATTGTCGTTCTATCGCTCATATAAGCACAATATGGCCAATAATATGAGTTAGATTGATAATAATAAGAGTAATAAGTATAGTAATTGTCGTTCTATCGATCATATAAGCATAATATGGCTAATAATATTAGTTAGATTGATAATAATAAGAGTAATAAGTATAGTATTTGTCGTCCTATCGATCATATAAGCATAATATGGCTAATAATATGAGTTAGACTGATAATAATAAGAGTAATAAGTATAGTAATTGTCGTTCTATCGATCATTTAAGCATAATATGGCTAATAATATGAGTTAGATTGATAATAATAACAGTAATAGGTATAGTAATTGTCCTTCTATCGATAATATAAGCATAATATGGCTAATAATATGAGTTAGATTGATAATACTAAGAGTAGTGAGTATGGTAATTGTCGTTCTATCGATCATATAAGCATAATATGGCTAGTAATACGAGTTAGATTGATAATAATAAGAGTAATAAGTATAGTAATTGTCGTTCTATCGATCATTTAAGCATAATATGGCTAATAATATGAGTTCGATTGATAATAATAACAGTAGTAAGTATAGTAATTGTCGTTCTATCGATAATATAAGCATAATATGGCTAATAATATGAGTTAGATTGATAATACTAAGAGTAGTGAGTATAGTAATTGTCGTTCTATCGATCATATAAGCATAATATGGCTAATAATATGAGTTAGATTGATAATAATAAGAGTAATAAGTATAGTATTTGTCGTTCTATCGATCATATAAGCATAATATGGCTAATAATACGAGTTAGATTGATAATAATAAGAGCAATAAGTATAGTAATTGTCGTTCTATCGATCATATCTGCATAATATGGTTAATAATATGAGTTAGATTGATAATAATAAGAGTAGTAAGTATAGTATTTGTCGTTCTATCGATCATATAAGCATAATATGGCTAATAATATGAGTTAGATTGATAATAATAAGAGTAATAAGTATAGTAATTGTCGTTATATCGATCATATAACCATAATATGGCTAATAGCATGAGTTAGATTGATAATAATAAGAGTAATGAGTATAGTAATTGTCGTTCTATCGATCATATCTGCATAATATGGTTAATAATATGAGTTAGATTGATAATAGTGAGTGTAATAAATATATTAATTGTCGTTCTATCGCTCATATAAGCACAATATGGCCAATAATATGAGTTAAATTGATAATAATAAGAGTAATAAGTATAGTAATTGTCGTTCTATCGATCATATAAGCATAATATGGCTAATAATATTAGTTAGATTGATAATAATAAGTGTAATAAGTATAGTAATTGTCGTTCTATCGCTCATATAAGCACAATATGGCTAATAATATGAGTTAGATTGATAATAATAAGAGTAATAAGTATAGTAATTGTCGTTCTATCGATCATATAAGCATAATATGGCTAATAATATGAGTTACATTGATAATAATAAGTGGAATAAGTATAGTAATTGTCGTTCTATCGATCATATAAGCATAATATGGCTAATAATATGCGTTAGATTGATAATAATAAGAGTAATGAGTATAGTAATTGTGGTTCTATCGATCATTTAAGCATAATATGGCTAATAATATGAGTTAGATTGATAATAATAACAGTAATAGGTATAGTAATTGTCGTTCTATCGATCATTTAAGCATAATATGGCTAATAATATTAGTTAGATTGATAATAATAAGTGTAATAAGTATAGTAATTGTCGTTCTATCGCTCATATAAGCACAATATGGCTAATAATATGAGTTAGATTGATAATAATAAGAGTAATAAGTATAGTAATTGTCGTTCTATCGATCATATAAGCATAATATGGCTAATAATATGAGTTAGATTGATAATACTAAGAGTAGTGAGCATAGTAATTCTCGTTCTATCGATCATATAAGCATAATATGGCTAATAATATGAGTTAGACTGATAATAATAAGAGTAATGAGTATAGTAATTGTAGTTCTATCGATCATTTAAGCATAATATGGCTAATAATATGAGTTAGATTGATAATAATAACAGTAATAAGTATAGTAATTGTCGTTCTATCGATCATTTAAGCATAATATGGCTAATAATATGAGTTAGATTGATAATAATAACAGTAATAGGTATAGTAATTGTCCTTCTATCGATAATATAAGCATAATATGGCTAATAATATGAGTTAGATTGATAATACTAAGAGTAGTGAGTATGGTAATTGTCGTTCTATCGATCATATAAGCATAATATGGCTAGTAATACGAGTTAGATTGATAATAATAAGAGTAATAAGTATAGTAATTGTCGTTCTATCGATCATTTAAGCATAATATGGCTAATAATATGAGTTGGATTGATAATAATAACAGTAGTAAGTATAGTAATTGTCGTTCTATCGATAATATAAGCATAATATGGCTAATAATATGAGTTAGATTGATAATACTAAGAGTAGTAAGTATAGTAATTGTCGTTCTATCGATCATATAAGCATAATATGGCTAATAATATGAGTTAGATTGATAATAATAAGAGTAATAAGTATAGTATTTGTCGTTCTATCGATCATATAAGCATAATATGTCTAATAATACGAGTTAGATTGATAATAATAAGAGCAATAAGTATAGTAATTGTCGTTCTATCGATCATATCTGCATAATATGGTTAATAATATGAGTTAGATTGATAATAATAAGAGTAGTAAGTATAGTATTTGTCGTTCTATCGATCATATAAGCATAATATGGCTAATAATATGAGTTAGATTGATAATAATAAGGGTAATAAGTATAGTAATTGTCGTTATATCGATCATATAACCATAATATGGCTAATAGCATGAGTTAGATTGATAATAATAAGAGTAATGAGTATAGTAATTGTCGTTCTATCGATCATATCTGCATAATATGGTTAATAATATGAGTTAGATTGATAATAGTGAGTGTAATAAATATATTAATTGTCGTTCTATCGCTCATATAAGCACAATATGGCCAATAATATGAGTTAAATTGATAATAATAAGAGTAATAAGTATAGTAATTGTCGTTCTATCGATCATATAAGCATAATATGGCTAATAATATTAGTTAGATTGATAATAATAAGTGTAATAAGTATAGTAATTGTCGTTCTATCGCTCATATAAGCACAATATGGCTAATAATATGAGTTAGATTGATAATAATGAGAGTAATAAGTATAGTAATTGTCGTTCTATCGATCATATAAGCATAATATGGCTAATAATATGAGTTACATTGATAATAATAAGTGGAATAAGTATAGTAATTGTCGTTCTATCGATCATATAAGCATAATATGGCTAATAATATGCGTTAGATTGATAATAATAAGAGTAATGAGTATAGTAATTTTGGTTCTATCGATCATTTAAGCATAATATGGCTAATAATATGAGTTAGATTGATAATAATAACAGTAATAGGTATAGTAATTGTCGTTCTATCGATCATTTAAGCATAATATGGCTAATAATATTAGTTAGATTGATAATAATAAGTGTAATAAGTATAGTAATTGTCGTTCTATCGCTCATATAAGCACAATATGGCTAATAATATGAGTTAGATTGATAATAATAAGAGTAATAAGTATAGTAATTGTCGTTCTATCGATCATATAAGCATAATATGGCTAATAATATGAGTTAGATTGATAATGCTAAGAGTAGTGAGCATAGTAATTCTCGTTCTATCGATCATATAAGCATAATATGGCTAATAATATGAGTTAGACTGATAATAATAAGAGTAATGAGTATAGTAATTGTAGTTCTATCGATCATTTAAGCATAATATGGCTAATAATATGAGTTAGATTGATAATAATAACAGTAATAAGTATAGTAATTGTCGTTCTATCGATAATATAACCATAATATGCCTAATAATATGAGTTAGATTGATAATACTAAGAGTAGTGAGTATAGTAATTGTCGTTCTATCGATCATATAAGCATAATATGGCTAATAATATGAGTTAGATTGATAATAATAGGAGTAATAAGTATAGTATTTGTCGTTCTATCGATCATATAAGCATAATATGGCTAATAATACGAGTCAGATTGATAATAATAAGAGTAATGAGTATAGTAATTGTCGTCTATCGATCATTTAAGCATAATATGGCTAATAATATGAGTTAGATTGATAATAATAACAGTAATAGGTATAGTAATTGTCGTTCTATCGATAATATAAGCATAATATGGCTAATAATATGAGTTAGATTGATAATACTAAGAGTAGTGAGTATAGTAATTCTCGTTCTATCGATCATATAAGCATAATATGGCTAATAATATGAGTTAGATTGATAACAATAAGAGTAACAAGTATAGTAATTAGCGTTCTATCGATCATATAAGCATAATATGGCTAATAATATGCGTTAGATTGATAATAATAAGAGTAATGAGTATAGTAATTGTGGTTCTATCGATCATTTAAGCATAATATGGCTAATAATATGAGTTAGATTGATAATAATAACAGTAATAGGTATAGTAATTGTCGTTCTATCGATCATTTAAGCATAATATGGCTAATAATATTAGTTAGATTGATAATAATAAGTGTAATAAGTATAGTAATTGTCGTTCTATCGCTCATATAAGCACAATATGGCTAATAATATGAGTTAGATTGATAATAATAAGAGTAATAAGTATAGCAATTGTCGTTCTATCGTTCATATAAGCATAATATGGCTAATAATATGAGTTACATTGATAATAATAAGTGTAATAAGTATAGTAATTGTCGTTCTATCGATCTTATAAGCATAATATGGCTAATAATATGGGTTAGATTGATAATAATAAGAGTAATGAGTATAGTAATTGTGGTTCTATCGATCATTTAAGCATAATATGGCTAATAATATGAGTTAGATTGATAATACTAAGAGTAGTGAGTATAGTAATTCTCGTTCTATCGATCATATAAGCATAATATGGCTAATAATATGAGTTAGATTGATAATAATAAGAGTAATGAGTATAGAAATTGTCTCTATCGATCATTTAAGCATAATATGGCTAATAATATGAGTTAGATTGATAATAATAACAGTAATAAGTATAGTAATTGTCGATCTATCGATAATATAAGCATAATATGGCTAATAATATGAGTTAGATTGATAATAATAGGAGTAATGAGTATAGTAATTGTAGTTCTATCGATCATTTAAGCATAATATGGCTAATAATATGAGTTAGATTGATAATAATAACAGTAATAAGTATAGTAATTGTCGTTCTATCGATAATATAACCATAATATGGCTAATAATATGAGTTAGATTGATAATACTAAGAGTAGTGAGTATAGTAATTCTCGTTCTATCGATCATATAAGCATAATATGGCTAATAATATGAGTTAGATTGATAACAATAAGAGTAACAAGTATAGTAATTGTCGTTCTATCGATAATATAAGCACTATATGGCTAATAATATGAGTTAGATTGATAATACTAAGAGTAGTGAGTATAGTAATTGTCGTTCTATCGATCATATAAGCATAATATGGCTAATAATATGAGTTAGATTGATAATAATAGGAGTAATAAGTATAGTATTTGTCGTTCTATCGATCATATAAGCATAATATGGCTAATAATACGAGTTAGATTGATAATAATAAGAGTAATGAGTATAGTAATTGTCGTCTATCGATCATTTAAGCATAATATGGCTAATAATATGAGTTAGATTGATAATAATAACAGTAATAGGTATAGTAATTGTCGTTCTATCGATAATATAAGCATAATATGGCTAATAATATGAGTTAGATTGATAATACTAAGAGTAGTGAGTATAGTAATTCTCGTTCTATCGATCATATAAGCATAATATGGCTAATAATATGAGTTAGATTGATAACAATAAGAGTAACAAGTATAGTAATTAGCGTTCTATCGATCATATAAGCATAATATGGCTAATAATATGCGCTAGATTGATAATAATAAGAGTAATGAGTATAGTAATTGTGGTTCTATCGATCATTTAAGCATAATATGGCTAATAATATGAGTTAGATTGATAATAATAACAGTAATAGGTATAGTAATTGTCGTTCTATCGATCATTTAAGCATAATATGGCTAATAATATTAGTTAGATTGATAATAATAAGTGTAATAAGTATAGTAATTGTCGTTCTATCGCTCATATAAGCACAATATGGCTAATAATATGAGTTAGATTGATAATAATAAGAGTAATAAGTATAGCAATTGTCGTTCTATCGATCATATAAGCATAATATGGCTAATAATATGAGTTACATTGATAATAATAAGTGTAATAAGTATAGTAATTGTCGTTCTATCGATCATATAAGCATAATATGGCTAATAATATGGGTTAGATTGATAATAATAAGAGTAATGAGTATAGTAATTGTGGTTCTATCGATCTTTTAAGCATAATATGGCTAATAATATGAGTTAGATTGATAATACTAAGAGTAGTGAGTATAGTAATTCTCGTTCTATCGATCATATAAGCATAATATGGCTAATAATATGAGTTAGATTGATAACAATAAGAGTAACAAGTATAGTAATTGTCGTTCTATCGATCATATAAGCATAATATGGCTAATAATATGAGTTAGATTGATAATACTAAGAGTAGTGAGTATAGTAATTCTCGTTCTATCGATCATATAAGCATAATATGGCTAATAATATGAGTTAGATTGATAATAATAAGAGTAATGAGTATAGAAATTGTCTCTATCGATCATTTAAGCATAATATGGCTAATAATATGAGTTAGATTGATAATAATAACAGTAATAAGTATAGTAATTGTCGTTCTATCGATAATATAAGCATAATATGGCTAATAATATGAGTTAGATTGATAATACTCAGAGTAGTGAGTATAGTAATTGTCGTTCTATCGATCATATAAGCATAATATGGCTAATAATATGAGTTAGATTGATAATAATAAGAGTAATGAGTATAGTAATTGTCGTTCTATCGATCATATCTGCATAATATGGTTAATAATATGAGTTAGATTGATAATAGTGAGTGTAATAAATATATTAATTGTCGTTCTATCGCTCATATAAGCACAATATGGCCAATAATATGAGTTAGATTGATAATAATAAGAGTAATAAGTATAGTAATTGTCGTTCTATCGATCATATAAGCATAATATGGCTAATAATATTAGTTAGATTGATAATAATAAGAGTAATAAGTATAGTATTTGTCGTCCTATCGATCATATAAGCATAATATGGCTAATAATATGAGTTAGATTGATAATAATAAGAGTAATAAGTATAGTAATTGTCGTTCTATCGATCATTTAAGCATAATATGGCTAATAATATGAGTTAGATTGATAATAATAACAGTAATAGGTATAGTAATTGTCGTTCTATCGATAATATAAGCATAATATGGCTAATAATATGAGTTAGATTGATAATAATAACAGTAATAAGTATAGTAATTGTCGTTCTATCGATAATATAACCATAATATGGCTAATAATATGAGTTAGATTGATAATACTAAGAGTAGTGAGTATAGTAATTCTCGTTCTATCGATCATATAAGCATAATATGGCTAATAATATGAGTTAGATTGATAACAATAAGAGTAACAAGTATAGTAATTGTCGTTCTATCGATAATATAAGCACTATATGGCTAATAATATGAGTTAGATTGATAATACTAAGAGTAGTGAGTATAGTAATTGTCGTTCTATCGATCATATAAGCATAATATGGCTAATAATATGAGTTAGATTGATAATAATAGGAGTAATAAGTATAGTATTTGTCGTTCTATCGATCATATAAGCATAATATGGCTAATAATACGAGTTAGATTGATAATAATAAGAGTAATGAGTATAGTAATTGTCGTCTATCGATCATTTAAGCATAATATGGCTAGTAATATGAGTTAGATTGATAATAATAACAGTAATAGGTATAGTAATTGTCGTTCTATCGATAATATAAGCATAATGTGGCTAATAATATGAGTTAGATTGATAATACTAAGAGTAGTGAGTATAGTAATTCTCGTTCTATCGATCATATAAGCATAATATGGCTAATAATATGAGTTAGATTGATAACAATAAGAGTAACAAGTATAGTAATTAGCGTTCTATCGATCATATAAGCATAATATGGCTAATAATATGCGTTAGATTGATAATAATAAGAGTAATGAGTATAGTAATTGTGGTTCTATCGATCTTTTAAGCATAATATGGCTAATAATATGAGTTAGATTGATAATACTAAGAGTAGTGAGTATAGTAATTCTCGTTCTATCGATCATATAAGCATAATATGGCTAATAATATGAGTTAGATTGATAACAATAAGAGTAACAAGTATAGTAATTGTCGTTCTATCGATCATATAAGCATAATATGGCTAATAATATGAGTTAGATTGATAATACTAAGAGTAGTGAGTATAGTAATTCTCGTTCTATCGATCATATAAGCATAATATGGCTAATAATATGAGTTAGATTGATAATAATAAGAGTAATGAGTATAGAAATTGTCTCTATCGATCATTTAAGCATAATATGGCTAATAATATGAGTTAGATTGATAATACTCAGAGTAGTGAGTATAGTAATTGTCGTTCTATCGATCATATAAGCATAATATGGCTAATAATATGAGTTAGATTGATAATAATAAGAGTAATGAGTATAGTAATTGTCGTTCTATCGATCATATCTGCATAATATGGTTAATAATATGAGTTAGATTGATAATAGTGAGTGTAATAAATATATTAATTGTCGTTCTATCGCCCATATAAGCACAATATGGCCAATAATATGAGTTAGATTGATAATAATAAGAGTAATAAGTATAGTAATTGTCGTTCTATCGATCATATAAGCA
The DNA here is from genome assembly GCF_050947335.1 of Megachile rotundata. NCBI lineage: Eukaryota > Metazoa > Arthropoda > Insecta > Hymenoptera > Megachilidae > Megachile > Megachile rotundata. The sequence goes on along the minus strand of NW_027473618.1, from coordinate 93,152 downwards.
TAATATGGCTACTAATATTAGTTAGATTGATAATAATAAGAGTAATAAGTATAGTATTTGTCGTCCTATCGATCATATAAGCATAATATGGCTAATAATATGAGTTAGATTGATAATAATAAGAGTAATAAGTATAGTAATTGTCGTTCTATCGATCATTTAAGCATAATATGGCTAATAATATGAGTTAGATTGATAATAATAACAGTAATAGGTATAGTAATTGTCGTTCTATCGATAATATAAGCATAATATGGCTAATAATATGAGTTAGATTGATAATACTAAGAGTAGTGAGTATGGTAATTGTCGTTCTATCGATCATATAAGCATAATATGGTTAATAATATGAGTTAGATTGATAATAATAAGAGTAATAAGTATAGTATTTGTCGTTCTATCGATCATATAAGCATAATATGGCTAATAATACGAGTTAGATTGATAATAATAAGAGTAATAAGTATAGTAATTGTCGTTCTATCGATCATATCTGCATAATATGGTTAATAATATGAGTTAGATTGATAATAATAAGAGTAGTAAGTATAGTATTTGTCGTTCTATCGATCATATAAGCATAATATGGCTAATAATATGAGTTAGATTGATAATAATAAGAGTAATAAGTATAGTAATTGTCGTTATATCGATCATATAACCATAATATGGCTAATAGCATGAGTTAGATTGATAATAATAAGAGTAATGAGTATAGTAATTGTCGTTCTATCGATCATATCTGCATAATATGGTTAATAATATGAGTTAGATTGATAATAGTGAGTGTAATAAATATAATAATTGTCGTTCTATCGCTCATATAAGCAAAATATGGCCAATAATATGAGTTAAATTGACAATAATAAGAGTAATAAGTATAGTAATTGTCGTTCTATCGATCATATAAGCATAATATGGCTAATAATATTTGTTAGATTCGTAATAATAAGTGTAATAAGTATAGTAATTGTCGTTCTATCGCTCATATAAGCACAATATGGCTAATAATATGAGTTAGATTGATAATAATAAGAGTAATAAGTATAGTAATTGTCGTTCTATCGATCATATAAGCATAATATGGCTAATAATATGAGTTACATTGATAATAATAAGTGTAATAAGTATAGTATTTGTCGTTCTATCGATCATATAAGCATAATATGGCTAATAATACGAGTTAGATTGATAATAATAAGAGTAATAAGTATAGTAATTGTCGTTCTATCGATCATATCTGCATAATATGGTTAATAATATGAGTTAGATTGATAATAATAAGAGTAGTAAGTATAGTATTTGTCGTTCTATCGATCATATAAGCATAATATGGCTAATAATATGAGTTAGATTGATAATAATAAGAGTAATAAGTATAGTAATTGTCGTTATATCGATCATATAACCATAATATGGCTAATAGCATGAGTTAGATTGATAATAATAAGAGTAATGAGTATAGTAATTGTCGTTCTATCGATCATATCTGCATAATATGGTTAATAATATGAGTTAGATTGATAATAGTGAGTGTAATAAATATATTAATTGTCGTTCTATCGCTCATATAAGCACAATATGGCCAATAATATGAGTTAAATTGATAATAATAAGAGTAATAAGTATAGTAATTGTCGTTCTATCGATCATATAAGCATAATATGGCTAATAATATTAGTTAGATTGATAATAATAAGTGTAATAAGTATAGTAATTGTCGTTCTATCGCTCATATAAGCACAATATGGCTAATAATATGAGTTAGATTGATAATAATAAGAGTAATAAGTATAGTAATTGTCGTTCTATCGATCATATAAGCATAATATGGCTAATAATATGAGTTACATTGATAATAATAAGTGTAATAAGTATAGTAATTGTCGTTCTATCGATCATATAAGCATAATATGGCTAATAATATGCGTTAGATTGATAATAATAAGTGTAATAAGTATAGTAATTGTCGTTCTATCGCTCATATAAGCACAATATGGCTAATAATATGAGTTAGATTGATAATAATAAGAGTAATAAGTATAGTAATTGTCGTTCTATCGATCATATAAGCATAATATGGCTAATAATATGAGTTAGATTGATAATACTAAGAGTAGTGAGCATAGTAATTCTCGTTCTATCGATCATATAAGCATAATATGGCTAATAATATGAGTTAGATTGATAATAATAAGAGTAATGAGTATAGTAATTGTAGTTCTATCGATCATTTAAGCATAATATGGCTAATAATATGAGTTAGATTGATAATAATAAGAGTAATAAGTATAGTAATTGTCGTTCTCTCGATCATACAAGCATAATATGGCTAATAATATGAGTTAGAGTGATAATACTAAGAGTAGTGAGTATAGTAATTCTCATTCTATCGATCATATAAGCATAATATGGCTAATAATATGAGTTAGATTGATAATAATAACAGTAATAAGTATAGTAATTGTCGTTCTATCGATAATATAAGCATAATATGGCTAATAATATGAGTTAGATTGATAATAATAACAGTAATAAGTATAGTAATTGTCGTTCTATCGATAATATAACCATAATATGGCTAATAATATGAGTTAGATTGATAATACTAAGAGTAGTGAGTATAGTAATTCTCGTTCTATCGATCATATAAGCATAATATGGCTAATAATATGAGTTAGATTGATAACAATACGAGTAACAAGTATAGTAATTGTCGTTCTATCGATAATATAAGCACTATATGGCTAATAATATGAGTTAGATTGATAATACTAAGAGTAGTGAGTATAGTAATTGTCGTTCTATCGATCATATAAGCATAATATGGCTAATAATATGAGTTAGGTTGATAATAATAAGAGTAATAAGTATAGTATTTGTCGTTCTATCGATCATATAAGCATAATATGGCTAATAATACGAGTTAGATTGATAATAATAAGAGTAATGAGTATAGTAATTGTCGTCTATCGATCATTTAAGCATAATATGGCTAATAATATGAGTTAGATTGATAATAATAACAGTAATAGGTATAGTAATTGTCGTTCTATCGATAATATAAGCATAATATGGCTAATAATATGAGTTAGATTGATAATACTAAGAGTAGTGAGTATAGTAATTCTCGTTCTATCGATCATATAAGCATAATATGGCTAATAATATGAGTTAGATTGATAACAATAAGAGTAACAAGTATAGTAATTGTCGTTCTATCGATAATATAAGCACTATATGGCTAATAATATGAGTTAGATTGATAATACTAAGAGTAGTGAGTATAGTAATTGTCGTTCTATCGATCATATAAGCATAATATGGCTAATAATATGAGTTAGATTGATAATAATAGGAGTAATAAGTATAGTATTTGTCGTTCTATCGATCATATAAGCATAATATGGCTAATAATACGAGTTAGATTGATAATAATAAGAGTAATGAGTATAGTAATTGTCGTCTATCGATCATTTAAGCATAATATGGCTAATAATATGCGTTAGATTGATAATAATAAGAGTAATGAGTATAGTAATTGTGGTTCTATCGATCATTTAAGCATAATATGGCTAATAATATGAGTTAGATTGATAATAATAACAGTAATAGGTATAGTAATTGTCGTTCTATCGATCATTTAAGCATAATATGGCTAATAATATTAGTTAGATTGATAATAATAAGTGTAATAAGTATAGTAATTGTCGTTCTATCGCTCATATAAGCACAATATGGCCAATAATATGAGTTAAATTGATAATAATAAGAGTAATAAGTATAGTAATTGTCGTTCTATCGATCATATAAGCATAATATGGCTAATAATATTAGTTAGATTGATAATAATAAGTGTAATAAGTATAGTAATTGTCGTTCTATCGCTCATATAAGCACAATATGGCTAATAATATGAGTTAGATTGATAATAATAAGAGTAATAAGTATAGTAATTGTCGTTCTATCGATCATATAAGCATAATATGGCTAATAATATGAGTTACATTGATAATAATAAGTGTAATAAGTATAGTAATTGTCGTTCTATCGATCATATAAGCATAATATGGCTAATAATATGCGTTAGATTGATAATAATAAGTGTAATAAGTATAGTAATTGTCGTTCTATCGCTCATATAAGCACAATATGGCTAATAATATGAGTTAGATTGATAATAATAAGAGTAATAAGTATAGTAATTGTCGTTCTATCGATCATATAAGCATAATATGGCTAATAATATGAGTTAGAGTGGTAATACTAAGAGTAGTGAGTATAGTAATTTTCATTCTATCGATCATATAAGCATAATATGGCTAATAATGTGAGTTAGATTGATAATAATAAGAGTAATAAGTATAGTAATTGTCGTTCTATCGATCATATAAGCATAATATGGCTAATAATATGAGTTACATTGATCATAATAAGTGTAATAAATATATTAATTGTCGTTCTATCGCTCATATAAGCACAATATGGCCAATAATATGAGTTAGATTGATAATAATAAGAGTAATAAGTATAGTAATTGTCGTTCTATCGATCATATAAGCATAATATGGCTAATAATATTAGTTAGATTGATAATAATAAGAGTAATAAGTATAGTATTTGTCGTCCTATCGATCATATAAGCATAATATGGCTAATAATATGAGTTAGACTGATAATAATAAGAGTAATAAGTATAGTAATTGTCGTTCTATCGATCATTTAAGCATAATATGGCTAATAATATGAGTTAGATTGATAATAATAACAGTAATAGGTATAGTAATTGTCCTTCTATCGATAATATAAGCATAATATGGCTAATAATATGAGTTAGATTGATAATACTCAGAGTAGTGAGTATAGTAATTGTCGTTCTATCGATCATATAAGCATAATATGGCTAATAATATGAGTTAGATTGATAATAATAAGAGTAATGAGTATAGTAATTGTCGTTCTATCGATCATATCTGCATAATATGGTTAATAATATGAGTTAGATTGATAATAGTGAGTGTAATAAATATATTAATTGTCGTTCTATCGCTCATATAAGCACAATATGGCCAATAATATGAGTTAGATTGATAATACTAAGAGTAGTGAGTATAGTAATTCTCGTTCTATCGATCATATAAGCATAATATGGCTAATAATATGAGTTAGATTGATAACAATAAGAGTAACAAGTATAGTAATTGTCGTTCTATCGATAATATAAGCACTATATGGCTAATAATATGAGTTAGATTGATAATACTAAGAGTAGTGAGTATAGTAATTGTCGTTCTATCGATCATATAAGCATAATATGGCTAATAATATGAGTTAGATTGATAATAATAGGAGTAATAAGTATAGTATTTGTCGTTCTATCGATCATATAAGCATAATATGGCTAATAATACGAGTTAGATTGATAATAATAAGAGTAATGAGTATAGTAATTGTCGTCTATCGATCATTTAAGCATAATATGGCTAATAATATGCGTTAGATTGATAATAATAAGAGTAATGAGTATAGTAATTGTGGTTCTATCGATCATTTAAGCATAATATGGCTAATAATATGAGTTAGATTGATAATAATAACAGTAATAGGTATAGTAATTGTCGTTCTATCGATCATTTAAGCATAATATGGCTAATAATATTAGTTAGATTGATAATAATAAGTGTAATAAGTATAGTAATTGTCGTTCTATCGCTCATATAAGCACAATATGGCCAATAATATGAGTTAAATTGATAATAATAAGAGTAATAAGTATAGTAATTGTCGTTCTATCGATCATATAAGCATAATATGGCTAATAATATTAGTTAGATTGATAATAATAAGTGTAATAAGTATAGTAATTGTCGTTCTATCGCTCATATAAGCACAATATGGCTAATAATATGAGTTAGATTGATAATAATAAGAGTAATAAGTATAGTAATTGTCGTTCTATCGATCATATAAGCATAATATGGCTAATAATATGAGTTACATTGATAATAATAAGTGTAATAAGTATAGTAATTGTCGTTCTATCGATCATATAAGCATAATATGGCTAATAATATGCGTTAGATTGATAATAATAAGTGTAATAAGTATAGTAATTGTCGTTCTATCGCTCATATAAGCACAATATGGCTAATAATATGAGTTAGATTGATAATAATAAGAGTAATAAGTATAGTAATTGTCGTTCTATCGATCATATAAGCATAATATGGCTAATAATATGAGTTAGAGTGGTAATACTAAGAGTAGTGAGTATAGTAATTTTCATTCTATCGATCATATAAGCATAATATGGCTAATAATATGAGTTAGATTGATAATAATAAGAGTAATAAGTATAGTAATTGTCGTTCTATCGATCATATAAGCATAATATGGCTAATAATATGAGTTACATTGATCATAATAAGTGTAATAAATATATTAATTGTCGTTCTATCGCTCATATAAGCACAATATGGCCAATAATATGAGTTAGATTGATAATAATAAGAGTAATAAGTATAGTAATTGTCGTTCTATCGATCATATAAGCATAATATGGCTAATAATATTAGTTAGATTGATAATAATAAGAGTAATAAGTATAGTATTTGTCGTCCTATCGATCATATAAGCATAATATGGCCAATAATATGAGTTAGACTGATAATAATAAGAGTAATAAGTATAGTAATTGTCGTTCTATCGATCATTTAAGCATAATATGGCTAATAATATGAGTTAGATTGATAATAATAACAGTAATAGGTATAGTAATTGTCCTTCTATCGATAATATAAGCATAATATGGCTAATAATATGAGTTAGATTGATAATACTCAGAGTAGTGAGTATAGTAATTGTCGTTCTATCGATCATATAAGCATAATATGGCTAATAATATGAGTTAGATTGATAATAATAAGAGTAATGAGTATAGTAATTGTCGTTCTATCGATCATATCTGCATAATATGGTTAATAATATGAGTTAGATTGATAATAGTGAGTGTAATAAATATATTAATTGTCGTTCTATCGCTCATATAAGCACAATATGGCCAATAATATGAGTTAGATTGATAATAATAAGAGTAATAAGTATAGTAATTGTCGTTCTATCGATCATATAAGCATAATATGGCTAATAATATTAGTTAGATTGATAATAATAAGAGTAATAAGTATAGTATTTGTCGTCCTATCGATCATATAAGCATAATATGGCTAATAATATGAGTTAGACTGATAATAATAAGAGTAATAAGTATAGTAATTGTCGTTCTATCGATCATTTAAGCATAATATGGCTAATAATATGAGTTAGATTGATAATAATAACAGTAATAGGTATAGTAATTGTCCTTCTATCGATAATATAAGCATAATATGGCTAATAATATGAGTTAGATTGATAATACTAAGAGTAGTGAGTATGGTAATTGTCGTTCTATCGATCATATAAGCATAATATGGCTAGTAATACGAGTTAGATTGATAATAATAAGAGTAATAAGTATAGTAATTGTCGTTCTATCGATCATTTAAGCATAATATGGCTAATAATATGAGTTGGATTGATAATAATAACAGTAGTAAGTATAGTAATTGTCGTTCTATCGATAATATAAGCATAATATGGCTAATAATATGAGTTAGATTGATAATACTAAGAGTAGTGAGTATAGTAATTGTCGTTCTATCGATCATATAAGCATAATATGGCTAATAATATGAGTTAGATTGATAATAATAAGAGTAATAAGTATAGTATTTGTCGTTCTATCGATCATATAAGCATAATATGGCTAATAATACGAGTTAGATTGATAATAATAAGAGCAATAAGTATAGTAATTGTCGTTCTATCGATCATATCTGCATAATATGGTTAATAATATGAGTTAGATTGATAATAATAAGAGTAGTAAGTATAGTAATTGTCGTTATATCGATCATATAACCATAATATGGCTAATAGCATGAGTTAGATTGATAATAATAAGAGTAATGAGTATAGTAATTGTCGTTCTATCGATCATATCTGCATAATATGGTTAATAATATGAGTTAGATTGATAATAGTGAGTGTAATAAATATATTAATTGTCGTTCTATCGCTCATATAAGCACAATATGGCCAATAATATGAGTTAAATTGATAATAATAAGAGTAATAAGTATAGTAATTGTCGTTCTATCGATCATATAAGCATAATATGGCTAATAATATTAGTTAGATTGATAATAATAAGTGTAATAAGTATAGTAATTGTCGTTCTATCGCTCATATAAGCACAATATGGCTAATAATATGAGTTAGATTGATAATAATAAGAGTAATAAGTATGGTAATTGTCGTCCTATCGATCATATAAGCATAATATGGCTAATAATATGAGTTACATTGATAATAATAAGTGGAATAAGTATAGTAATTGTCGTTCTATCGATCATATAAGCATAATATGGCTAATAATATGCGTTAGATTGATAATAATAAGAGTAATGAGTATAGTAATTGTGGTTCTATCGATCATTTAAGCATAATATGGCTAATAATATGAGTTAGATTGATAATAATAACAGTAATAGGTATAGTAATTGTCGTTCTATCGATCATTTAAGCATAATATGGCTAATAATATTAGTTAGATTGATAATAATAAGTGTAATAAGTATAGTAATTGTCGTTCTATCGCTCATATAAGCACAATATGGCTAATAATATGAGTTAGATTGATAATAATAAGAGTAATAAGTATAGTAATTGTCGTTCTATCGATCATATAAGCATAATATGGCTAATAATATGAGTTAGATTGATAATACTAAGAGTAGTGAGCATAGTAATTCTCGTTCTATCGATCATATAAGCATAATATGGCTAATAATATGAGTTAGACTGATAATAATAAGAGTAATGAGTATAGTAATTGTAGTTCTATCGATCATTTAAGCATAATATGGCTAATAATATGAGTTAGATTGATAATAATAACAGTAATAAGTATAGTAATTGTCGTTCTATCGATAATATAACCATAATATGGCTAATAATATGAGTTAGATTGATAATACTAAGAGTAGTGAGTATAGTAATTCTCGTTCTATCGATCATATAAGCATAATATGGCTAATAATATGAGTTAGATTGATAACAATAAGAGTAACAAGTATAGTAATTGTCGTTCTATCGATCATATAAGCATAATATGGCTAATAATATGAGTTAGATTGATAATACTAAGAGTAGTGAGTATAGTAGTTCTCGTTCTATCGATCATATAAGCATAATATGGCTAATAATATGAGTTAGATTGATAATAATAAGAGTAATGAGTATAGAAATTGTCTCTATCGATCATTTAAGCATAATATGGCTAATAATATGAGTTAGATTGATAATAATAACAGTAATAAGTATAGTAATTGTCGTTCTATCGATAATATAAGCATAATATGGCTAATAATATGAGTTAGATTGATAATAATAGGAGTAATGAGTATAGTAATTGTAGTTCTATCGATCATTTAAGCATAATATGGCTAATAATATGAGTTAGATTGATAATAATAACAGTAATAAGTATAGTAATTGTCGTTCTATCGATAATATAACCATAATATGGCTAATAATATGAGTTAGATTGATAATACTAAGAGTAGTGAGTATAGTAATTCTCGTTCTATCGATCATATAAGCATAATATGGCTAATAATATGAGTTAGATTGATAACAATAAGAGTAACAAGTATAGTAATTGTCGTTCTATCGATAATATAAGCACTATATGGCTAATAATATGAGTTAGATTGATAATACTAAGAGTAGTGAGTATAGTAATTGTCGTTCTATCGATCATATAAGCATAATATGGCTAATAATATGAGTTAGATTGATAATAATAGGAGTAATAAGTATAGTATTTGTCGTTCTATCGATCATATAAGCATAATATGGCTAATAATACGAGTTAGATTGATAATAATAAGAGTAATGAGTATAGTAATTGTCGTCTATCGATCATTTAAGCATAATATGGCTAATAATATGAGTTAGATTGATAATAATAACAGTAATAGGTATAGTAATTGTCGTTCTATCGATAATATAAGCATAATATGGCTAATAATATGAGTTAGATTGATAATACTAAGAGTAGTGAGTATAGTAATTCTCGTTCTATCGATCATATAAGCATAATATGGCTAATAATATGAGTTAGATTGATAACAATAAGAGTAACAAGTATAGTAATTAGCGTTCTATCGATCATATAAGCATAATATGGCTAATAATATGCGTTAGATTGATAATAATAAGAGTAATGAGTATAGTAATTGTGGTTCTATCGATCATTTAAGCATAATATGGCTAATAATATGAGTTAGATTGATAATAATAACAGTAATAGGTATAGTAATTGTCGTTCTATCGATCATTTAAGCATAATATGGCTAATAATATTAGTTAGATTGATAATAATAAGTGTAATAAGTATAGTAATTGTCGTTCTATCGCTCATATAAGCACAATATGGCCAATAATATGAGTTAAATTGATAATAATAAGAGTAATAAGTATAGTAATTGTCGTTCTATCGATCATATAAGCATAATATGGCTAATAATATTAGTTAGATTGATAATAATAAGTGTAATAAGTATAGTAATTGTCGTTCTATCGCTCATATAAGCACAATATGGCTAATAATATGAGTTAGATTGATAATAATAAGAGTAATAAGTATAGTAATTGTCGTTCTATCGATCATATAAGCATAATATGGCTAATAATATGAGTTACATTGATAATAATAAGTGTAATAAGTATAGTAATTGTCGTTCTATCGATCATATAAGCATAATATGGCTAATAATATGCGTTAGATTGATAATAATAAGTGTAATAAGTATAGTAATTGTCGTTCTATCGATCATATAAGCATATTGTGGCTAATAATATGAGTTAGATTGATAATAGTAAATGTAGTAAGTATAGTACTTGTCGTTCTATCGATCATATAAGCACAATATGGCTAATAATTTGAGTTAGATTGATAAGAGTAAGAGCAATGAGTGTAGTAATTGTCGTACTATCGATCATATAAGCATAATATGTCTAATAATATGAGTTAGAATGATAATAATAAGAGTAATGAGTATAGTAATTGTCGTCCTATCGATCATATAAGCATAATATGACTAATAATATGAGTTAGATTGATAATAGTGAGTGTAATAAGTATATCAATTGTCGTTCTATCGATGATATAAGCACAATATGGTTAATAATATGAGTTAGATTGATAATAATAAGAGTAATAAGTATAGTAATTGTCGTACTATCGATCATATAAGCATAATATGGCTAATAATATGAGTTAGACTGATAATAATAAGAGTAATAAGTATAGTAATTGTCGTTCTGTCGGTCATATAACCATAATATGGCTTATAATATGATTTAGATTGATAATAGTGAGTGTAATAAGTATAGTAATTGTCGTTCTATCGATCATATAAGCATAATATGGTTAATAATATGAGTTAGATTGATAATAATAAGAGTACTGAGTATAGTAATCGTCGTACTATCGATTATATAAGCATAATATGGCGAATAATATGAGTTAGATTGATAATAATAAGAGTACTAAGAATAGTAATTGTCGTTCTATCGATCATATCTGCATAATATGTTCAATAATATGAGTTAGATTGATAATAATAAGAGTAATAAGTATAGTTATTGTCGTTCTATCGATCATATCTGCATAATATGGTTAATAATATGATTTAGATTGATAATAGTGAGTGTAATAAGTATATTAATTGTCGTTCTATCGATCATGTAAGCATAATATGGCTAATAATATGAGTTAGATTGATAATAGTGAGTGTAATAAGTATAGTAATTGTCGTTCTATCGATCATATAAGCACAATATGGCTAATAATATGAGTTAGATTGATAATAATGAGAGTAATAGGTATAGTAATTGTCGTTCTATCGATCATATAAGCATAATATGGCTAATAATATGTGGTTAGATTGATAATAATAAGAGTAATGAGTATAGTAATTGTCGTTCTATCGATCATATAAGCATAATATGGTTAATAATATGAGTTAGATTGATAATAATAAGAGTACTCAGTATAGTAATCGTCGTTCTATCGATTATATAAGCATAATATGGCTAATAATATGAGTTAGATTGATAATAATAAGAGTAACAAGTATAGTAATTGTCGTTCTATCGATCATATCTGCATAATATGTTCAATAATATGAGTTAGATTGATAATAATAAGAGTAATAAGTATAGTTATTGTCGTTCTATCGATCATATCTGCATAATATGGTTAATAATATGATTTAGATTGATAATAGTGAGTGTAATAAGTATATTAATTGTCGTTCTATCGATCATGTAAGCATAATATGGCTAATAATATGAGATAGATTGATAATAGTGAGTGTAATAAGTATATCAATTGTCGTTCTATCGATCATATAAGCACAATATGGCTAATAATATGAGTTAGATTGATAATAATAAGAGTAATAAGTATAGTAATTGCCGTACTATCGATCATATAACCATAATATGGCTAATAATAAGATTTAGATTGATAATAATAAGAGAAATAAGTATAGTAATTGTCGTTCTATCGATCATATCTGCATAATATGTTCAATAATATGAGTTAGATTGATAATAATAAGAGTAATAAGTATAGCTATTGTCGTTCTATCGATCATATCTGCATAATATGGTTAATAATATGAGTTAGATTGATAATAGTGAGTGTAATAAGTATAGTAATTGTCGTTCTATTGGTCATATGACCATAATATGGCTAATAATATGAGTTAGATTGATAACAATAAGAGTAATAAGTATAGTAATTGTCGTCCTACCGATCATATAAGCATAATATGGCTAATAATATGAGTTAGATTGATAATGATAAGAGTAGTAAGTATAGTAATTGTGGTTCTATCGATCATATCTCCATAATATGGTTAGTAATATGAGTTAGATTGATAATAGTGAGTGTAATAAGTGTAGTAATTGTCGTTCTATCGATCATATAAGCATAATATGGCTAATAATATGAGTTAGATTGATAATGATAAGAGTAATGCGTATAGTAATTGTCGTTCTAACGATCATATAAGCATAATATGGTTAATAATATGAGTTAGATTGATAATAATAAGAGTACTCAAAATAGTAATCGTCGTTCTATCGATTATATAAGCATAATATGGCTAATAATATGAGTTAGATTGATAATAATAAGAGTAACAAGTATAGTAATTGTCGTTCTATCGATCATATCTGCATAATATGTTCAATAATATGAGTTAGATTGATAATAGTGAGTGTAATAAGTATAGTAATTGTCGTCCTATCGATCATATAAGCATAATATGGCTAATGATATAAGTTAGATTGATAATAGTGAGTGTAATGAGTGTAGTAATTGTCGTTCTATCGATCATATAAGCATAATATGGCTAATAATATGAGTTAGATTGATAACAATAAGAGTAATAAGTATAGTAATTGTCGTTCTATCGATCATATAAGCATAATATGGCTAATAATATGAGTTACATTGATAATAATAAGTGGAATAAGTATAGTAATTGTCGTTCTATCGATCATATCTCCATAATATGGTTAGTAATATGAGTTAGATTGATAATAGTGAGTGTAATAAGTGTAGTAATTGTCGTTCTATCGATCATATAAGCATAATATGGCTAATAATATGAGTTAGATTGATAATAATAAGAGTAGTAAGTATAGTAATTGTCGTTCTATCGATCATATGAGCATAATATGGCTAATAATATGAGTTAGATTGATAATAATAAGAGTAATAAGTATAGTAATTGTCGTACTATCGATCATATAACCATAATATGGCTAATAATATGATTTAGATTGATAATGATAAGAGAAATAAGTATAGTAATTGTCGTTCTATCGATCATATCTGCATAATATGTTCAATAATGTGAGTTAGATTGATAATAATAAGAGTAATAAGTATAGTTATTGTCGTTCTATCGATCATATCTGCATAATATGGTTAATAATATGAGTTAGATTGATAATAGTGAGTGTAATAAGTATAGTAATTGTCGTTCTATTGGTCATATGACCATAATATGGCTAATAATATGAGTTAGATTGATAACAATAAGAGTAATAAGTATAGTAATTGTCGTTCTATCGATCATATAAGCATAATATGGCTAATAATATGAGTTAGATTGATAATGATAAGAGTAGTAAGTATAGTAATTGTGGTTCTATCGATCATATCTCCATAATATGGTTAGTAATATGAGTTAGATTGATAATAGTGAGTGTAATAAGTGTAGTAATTGTCGTTCTATCGATCATATAAGCATAATATGGCTAATAATATGAGTTAGATTGATAATGATAAGAGTAGTAAGTATAGTAATTGTCGTTCTATCGATCATATCTCCATAATATGGTTAGTAATATGAGTCAGATTGATAATAGTGAGTGTAATAAGTGAAGTAATTGTCGTTCTATCGATCATATAAGCATAATATGGCTAATAATATGAGTTAGATTGATAATAATAAGAGTAATGAGTATAGTAATTGTCGTTCTATCGATCATATAAGCATAATATGGCTAATAATATGAGTTAGATTGATAATAGTGAGTGTAATAAGTATATCAATTGTCGCTCTATCGATCATATAAGCACAATATGGTTAATAATATCAGTTAGATTGATAATAATAAGAGTAGTAAGTATAGTAATTGTCGTTCTATCGATCATATGAGCATAATATGGCTAATAATATGAGTTAGATTGATAATAATAAGAGTAATAAGTATAGGAATTGTCGTTCTATCGAACATATAAGCATAATATGGCTAATGATATAAGTTAGATTGATAATAGTGAGTGTAATGAGTGTAGTAATTGCCGTTCTATCGATCATATAAGCATAATATGGCTAACAATATGAGTTAGATAGATAATAATAAGAGTAATAAGTATAGTAATTGTCGTTCTATCGGTCATATAACCATAATATGGCTAATAATATGATTTAGATTGATAATAGTGAGTGTAATAAGTATAGTAATTGTCGCTCTATCGATCATATAAGCATAATATGGCTAATAATATGAGTTAGATTGAAATTAATAAGAGTAGTAAGTATAGTAATTGTCGTTCTATCGATCATATCTCCATAATATGGTAAGTAATATGAGTTAGATTGATAATAGTGAGTGTAATAAGTATAGGAATTGTCGTTCTATCGATCATATAAGCATAATATGGCTAATGATATAAGTTAGATTGATAATAGTGAGTTTAATGAGTGTAGTAATTGCCGTTCTATCGATCATATAAGCATAATATGGCTAATAATATGAGTTAGATTGATAATAATAAGAGTAATAAGTATAGTAATTGTCGTTCTATCGGTCATATAACCATAATATGGCTAATAATATGATTTAGATTGATAATAGTGAGTGTAATAAGTATAGTAATTGTCGTTCTATCGATCATATAAGCATAATATGGTTAATAATATGAGTTAGATTGATAATAATAAGAGTACTGAGTATAGTAATCGTCGTACTATCGATTATATAAGCATAATATGGCGAATAATATGAGTTAGATTGATAATAATAAGAGTAATAAGTATAGTTATTGTCGTTCTATCGATCATATCTGCATAATATGGCTAATAATATGAGTTAGATTGATAATGATAAGAGTAGTAAGTATAGTAATTGTGGTTCTATCGATCATATCTCCATAATATGGTTAGTAATATGAGTTAGATTGATAATAGTGAGTGTAATAAGTGTAGTAATTGTCGTTCTATCGATCATATAAGCATAATATGGCTAATAATATGAGTTAGATTGATAATAATAAGAGTAATGAGTATAGTAATTGTCTTTCTAACGATCATATAAGCATAATATGGTTAATAATATGAGTTAGATTGATAATAATAAGAGTACTCAGTATAGTAATCGTCGTTCTATCGATTATATAAGCATAATATGGCTAATAATATGAGTTAGATTGATAATAATAAGAGTAACAAGTATAGTAATTGTCGTTCTATCGATCATATCTGCATAATATGTTCAATAATATGAGTTAGATTGATAATAGTGAGTGTAATAAGTATAGTAATTGTCGTTCTATCGATCATATAAGCATAATATGGCTAATGATATAAGTTAGATTGATAATAGTGAGTGTAATGAGTGTAGTAATTGTCGTTCTATCGATCATATAAGCATAATATGGCTAATAATATGAGTTAGATTGATAATAATGAGAGTAATGAGTATAGTAATTGTCGTCCCATCGAGCATATAAGCATAATATGACTAATAATATGAGTTAGATTGATAATAGTGAGTGTAATAAGTATATCAATTGTCGTTCTATCGATCATATAAGCACAATATGGCTAATAATATGAGTTAGATTGATAATAATAAGAGTAATAAGTATAGTAATTGTCGTACTATCGATCATATAACCATAATATGGCTAATAATATGATTTAGATTGATAATAATAAGAGAAATAAGTATAGTAATTGTCGTTCTATCGATCATATCTGCATAATATGTTCAATAATATGAGTTAGATTGATAATAATAAGAGTAATAAGTATAGTTATTGTCGTTCTATCGATCATATCTGCATAATATGGTTAATAATATGAGTTAGATTGAAAATAGTGAGTGTAATAAGTATAGTAATTGTCGTTCTATTGGTCATATGACCATAATATGGCTAATAAAATGAGTTAGATTGATAACAATAAGAGTAATAAGTATAGTAATTGTCGTTCTATCGATCATATAAGCATAATATGGCTAATAATATGAGTTAGATTGATAATGATAAGAGTAGTAAGTATAGTAATTGTGGTTCTATCGATCATATCTCCATAATATGGTTAGTAATATGAGTTAGATTGATAATAGTGAGTGTAATAAGTGTAGTAATTGTCGTTCTATCGATCATATAAGCATAATATGGCTAATAATATGAGTTAGATTGATAATAATAAGAGTACTGAGTATAGTAATCGTCGTCCTATCGATCATATAAGCATAATATGACTAATAATATGAGTTAGATTGATAATAGTGAGTGTAATAAGTATATCAATTGTCGCTCTATCGATCATATAAGCACAATATGGTTAATAATATGAGTTAGATTGATAATAATAAGAGTAGTAAGTATAGTAATTGTCGTTCTATCGATCATATGAGCATAATATGGCTAATAATATGAGTTAGATTGATAATAATAAGAGTAATAAGTATAGGAATTGTCGTTCTATCGAACATATAAGCATAATATGGCTAATGATATAAGTTAGATTGATAATAGTGAGTGTAATGAGTGTAGTAATTGCCGTTCTATCGATCATATAAGCATAATATGGCTAACAATATGAGTTAGATTGATAATAATAAGAGTAATAAGTATAGTAATTGTCGTTCTATCGGTCATGTAACCATAATATGGCTAATAATATGATTTAGATTGATAATAGTGAGTGTAATAAGTATAGTAATTGTCGTTCTATCGATCATATAAGCATAATATGGTTAATAATATGAGTTAGCTTGATAATAATAAGAGTACTGAGTATAGTAATCGTCGTACTATCGATTATATAAGCATAATATGGCGAATAATATGAGTTAGATTGAAAATAATAAGAGTAATAAGAATAGTAATTGTCGCTCTATCGATCATATAAGCATAATATGGCTAATAATATGAGTTAGATTGATAATAATGAGAGTAGTGAGTATAGTAATTATCGTCCCATCGATCATATAAGCATAATATGACTAATAATATGAGTTAGATTGATAATAGTGAGTGTAATAAGTATATCAATTGTTGTTCTATCGAACTTATAAGCACAATATGGCTAATAATATGAGTTAGATTGATAATAATAAGAGTTATGAGTATAGTAATTGTCGTTCTATCGAACATATAAGCATAATATGGCTAATAATATGAGTTAGATTGGTAACAGTGAGTGTAATAAGTATAGTAATTGTCGTTCTATCGATCATATAAGCATAATATGGCTAATAATATGAGTTAGATTGATGATAATAATAAGAGTAATGAGTACAGTAATTGTCGTTCTATCGATCATATAAGCATAATGTGGCTAATAATATGAGTTAGATTGATAATAATAAGAGTAATAAGTATAGTAGTTGTCGTCCTATCGATCATATCTGCATAATATGGTTAATAATATGAGTTAGATTGATAATAGTGAGTGTAATAAGTATAGTAATTGTAGTTCTATCGATCATATAAGCATAATATGGCTAATAATATGAGTTAGATTGATAATAATAAGAGTATTAAGTATAGTAGTTGTCGTCCTATCGATCATATCTGCATAATATGGTTAATAATATGAGTTAGATTGATAATAATAAGAGTATTAAGAATAGTAATTGTCGTTCTATCGATCATATCTGCATAATATGTTCAATAATATGAGTTAGATTGATAATAATAAGAGTAATAAGTATAGTTATTGTCGTTCTATCGATCATATCTGCATAATATGGTTAATAATATGATTTAGATTGATAATAGTGAGTGTAATAAGTATATTAATTGTCGTTCTATCGATCATGTAAGCATAATATGGCTAATAATATGAGTTAGATTGATAATAGTGAGTGTAATAAGTATAGTAATTGTCGTTCTATCGATCATATAAGCACAATATGGCTAATAATATGAGTTAGATTGATAATAATGAGAGTAATAGGTATAGTAATTGTCGTTCTATCGATCATATAAGCATAATATGGCTAATAATATGTGGTTAGATTGATAATAATAAGAGTAATGAGTATAGTAATTGTCGTTCTATCGATCATATAAGCATAATATGGTTAATAATATGAGTTAGATTGATAATAATAAGAGTACTCAGTATAGTAATCGTCGTTCTATCGATTATATAAGCATAATATGGCTAATAATATGAGTTAGATTGATAATAATAAGAGTAACAAGTATAGTAATTGTCGTTCTATCGATCATATCTGCATAATATGTTCAATAATATGAGTTAGATTGATAATAATAAGAGTAATAAGTATAGTTATTGTCGTTCTATCGATCATATCTGCATAATATGGTTAATAATATGATTTAGATTGATAATAGTGAGTGTAATAAGTATATTAATTGTCGTTCTATCGATCATGTAAGCATAATATGGCTAATAATATGAGTTAGATTGATAATAGTGAGTGTAATAAGTATATCAATTGTCGTTCTATCGATCATATAAGCACAATATGGCTAATAATATGAGTTAGATTGATAATAATAAGAGTAATAAGTATAGTAATTGCCGTACTATCGATCATATAACCATAATATGGCTAATAATAAGATTTAGATTGATAATAATAAGAGAAATAAGTATAGTAATTGTCGTTCTATCGATCATATCTGCATAATATGTTCAATAATATGAGTTAGATTGATAATAATAAGAGTAATAAGTATAGCTATTGTCGTTCTATCGATCATATCTGCATAATATGGTTAATAATATGAGTTAGATTGATAATAGTGAGTGTAATAAGTATAGTAATTGTCGTTCTATTGGTCATATGACCATAATATGGCTAATAATATGAGTTAGATTGATAACAATAAGAGTAATAAGTATAGTAATTGTCGTCCTACCGATCATATAAGCATAATATGGCTAATAATATGAGTTAGATTGATAATGATAAGAGTAGTAAGTATAGTAATTGTGGTTCTATCGATCATATCTCCATAATATGGTTAGTAATATGAGTTAGATTGATAATAGTGAGTGTAATAAGTGTAGTAATTGTCGTTCTATCGATCATATAAGCATAATATGGCTAATAATATGAGTTAGATTGATAATGATAAGAGTAATGCGTATAGTAATTGTCGTTCTAACGATCATATAAGCATAATATGGTTAATAATATGAGTTAGATTGATAATAATAAGAGTCCTCAAAATAGTAATCGTCGTTCTATCGATTATATAAGCATAATATGGCTAATAATATGAGTTAGATTGATAATAATAAGAGTAACAAGTATAGTAATTGTCGTTCTATCGATCATATCTGCATAATATGTTCAATAATATGAGTTAGATTGATAATAGTGAGTGTAATAAGTATAGTAATTGTCGTCCTATCGATCATATAAGCATAATATGGCTAATGATATAAGTTAGATTGATAATAGTGAGTGTAATGAGTGTAGTAATTGTCGTTCTATCGATCATATAAGCATAATATGGCTAATAATATGAGTTAGATTGATAACAATAAGAGTAATAAGTATAGTAATTGTCGTTCTATCGATCATATAAGCATAATATGGCTAATAATATGAGTTACATTGATAATAATAAGTGGAATAAGTATAGTAATTGTCGTTCTATCGATCATATCTCCATAATATGGTTAGTAATATGAGTTAGATTGATAATAGTGAGTGTAATAAGTGTAGTAATTGTCGTTCTATCGATCATATAAGCATAATATGGCTAATAATATGAGTTAGATTGATAATAATAAGAGTAGTAAGTATAGTAATTGTCGTTCTATCGATCATATGAGCATAATATGGCTAATAATATGAGTTAGATTGATAATAATAAGAGTAATAAGTATAGTAATTGTCGTACTATCGATCATATAACCATAATATGGCTAATAATATGATTTAGATTGATAATGATAAGAGAAATAAGTATAGTAATTGTCGTTCTATCGATCATATCTGCATAATATGTTCAATAATGTGAGTTAGATTGATAATAATAAGAGTAATAAGTATAGTTATTGTCGTTCTATCGATCATATCTGCATAATATGGTTAATAATATGAGTTAGATTGATAATAGTGAGTGTAATAAGTATAGTAATTGTCGTTCTATTGGTCATATGACCATAATATGGCTAATAATATGAGTTAGATTGATAACAATAAGAGTAATAAGTATAGTAATTGTCGTTCTATCGATCATATAAGCATAATATGGCTAATAATATGAGTTAGATTGATAATGATAAGAGTAGTAAGTATAGTAATTGTGGTTCTATCGATCATATCTCCATAATATGGTTAGTAATATGAGTTAGATTGATAATAGTGAGTGTAATAAGTGTAGTAATTGTCGTTCTATCGATCATATAAGCATAATATGGCTAATAATATGAGTTAGATTGATAATGATAAGAGTAGTAAGTATAGTAATTGTCGTTCTATCGATCATATCTCCATAATATGGTTAGTAATATGAGTCAGATTGATAATAGTGAGTGTAATAAGTGAAGTAATTGTCGTTCTATCGATCATATAAGCATAATATGGCTAATAATATGAGTTAGATTGATAATAATAAGAGTAATGAGTATAGTAATTGTCGTTCTATCGATCATATAAGCATAATATGGCTAATAATATGAGTTAGATTGATAATAATAAGAGTACTGAGTATAGTAATCGTCGTCCTATCGATCATATAAGGATAATATGACTAATAATATGAGTTAGATTGATAATAGTGAGTGTAATAAGTATATCAATTGTCGCTCTATCGATCATATAAGCACAATATGGTTAATAATATCAGTTAGATTGATAATAATAAGAGTAGTAAGTATAGTAATTGTCGTTCTATCGATCATATGAGCATAATATGGCTAATAATATGAGTTAGATTGATAATAATAAGAGTAATAAGTATAGGAATTGTCGTTCTATCGAACATATAAGCATAATATGGCTAATGATATAAGTTAGATTGATAATAGTGAGTGTAATGAGTGTAGTAATTGCCGTTCTATCGATCATATAAGCATAATATGGCTAACAATATGAGTTAGATAGATAATAATAAGAGTAATAAGTATAGTAATTGTCGTTCTATCGGTCATATAACCATAATATGGCTAATAATATGATTTAGATTGATAATAGTGAGTGTAATAAGTATAGTAATTGTCGCTCTATCGATCATATAAGCATAATATGGCTAATAATATGAGTTAGATTGAAATTAATAAGAGTAGTAAGTATAGTAATTGTCGTTCTATCGATCATATCTCCATAATATGGTAAGTAATATGAGTTAGATTGATAATAGTGAGTGTAATAAGTATAGGAATTGTCGTTCTATCGATCATATAAGCATAATATGGCTAATGATATAAGTTAGATTGATAATAGTGAGTTTAATGAGTGTAGTAATTGCCGTTCTATCGATCATATAAGCATAATATGGCTAATAATATGAGTTAGATTGATAATAATAAGAGTAATAAGTATAGTAATTGTCGTTCTATCGGTCATATAACCATAATATGGCTAATAATATGATTTAGATTGATAATAGTGAGTGTAATAAGTATAGTAATTGTCGTTCTATCGATCATATAAGCATAATATGGTTAATAATATGAGTTAGATTGATAATAATAAGAGTACTGAGTATAGTAATCGTCGTACTATCGATTATATAAGCATAATATGGCGAATAATATGAGTTAGATTGATAATAATAAGAGTAATAAGTATAGTTATTGTCGTTCTATCGATCATATCTGCATAATATGGCTAATAATATGAGTTAGATTGATAATGATAAGAGAAGTAAGTATAGTAATTGTGGTTCTATCGATCATATCTCCATAATATGGTTAGTAATATGAGTTAGATTGATAATAGTGAGTGTAATAAGTGTAGTAATTGTCGTTCTATCGATCATATAAGCATAATATGGCTAATAATATGAGTTAGATTGATAATAATAAGAGTAATGAGTATAGTAATTGTCTTTCTAACGATCATATAAGCATAATATGGTTAATAATATGAGTTAGATTGATAATAATAAGAGTACTCAGTATAGTAATCGTCGTTCTATCGATTATATAAGCATAATATGGCTAATAATATGAGTTAGATTGATAATAATAAGAGTAACAAGTATAGTAATTGTCGTTCTATCGATCATATCTGCATAATATGTTCAATAATATGAGTTAGATTGATAATAGTGAGTGTAATAAGTATAGTAATTGTCGTTCTATCGATCATATAAGCATAATATGGCTAATGATATAAGTTAGATTGATAATAGTGAGTGTAATGAGTGTAGTAATTGTCGTTCTATCGATCATATAAGCATAATATGGCTAATAATATGAGTTAGATTGATAACAATAAGAGTAATAAGTATAGTAATTGTCGTTCTATCGATCATATAAGCATAATATGGCTAATAATATGAGTTAGATTGATAATGATAAGAGTAGTAAGTATAGTAATTGTCGTTCTATCGATCATATCTCCATAATATGGTTAGTAATATGAGTTAGATTGATAATAGTGAGTGTAATAAGTGTAGTAATTGTCGTTCTATCGATCATATAAGCATAATATGGCTAATAATATGAGTTAGATTGATAATAATGAGAGTAATGAGTATAGTAATTGTCGTCCCATCGAGCATATAAGCATAATATGACTAATAATATGAGTTAGATTGATAATAGTGAGTGTAATAAGTATATCAATTGTCGTTCTATCGATCATATAAGCACAATATGGCTAATAATATGAGTTAGATTGATAATAATAAGAGTAATAAGTATAGTAATTGTCGTACTATCGATCATATAACCATAATATGGCTAATAATATGA
This sequence comes from Megachile rotundata, assembly GCF_050947335.1. Taxonomy (NCBI): domain Eukaryota; kingdom Metazoa; phylum Arthropoda; class Insecta; order Hymenoptera; family Megachilidae; genus Megachile; species Megachile rotundata. The sequence continues at coordinate 69,312 of NW_027473618.1, read as the reverse complement.
TTTAGATCGATAATAATAAGAGAAATAAGTATAGTAATTGTCGTTCTATCGATCATATCTGCATAATATGTTCAATAATATGAGTTAGATTGATAATAATAAGAGTAATAAGTATAGTTATTGTCGTTCTATCGATCATATCTGCATAATATGGTTAATAATATGAGTTAGATTGAAAATAGTGAGTGTAATAAGTATAGTAATTGTCGTTCTATTGGTCATATGACCATAATATGGCTAATAAAATGAGTTAGATTGATAACAATAAGAGTAATAAGTATAGTAATTGTCGTTCTATCGATCATATAAGCATAATATGGCTAATAATATGAGTTAGATTGATAATGATAAGAGTAGTAAGTATAGTAATTGTGGTTCTATCGATCATATCTCCATAATATGGTTAGTAATATGAGTTAGATTGATAATAGTGAGTGTAATAAGTGTAGTAATTGTCGTTCTATCGATCATATAAGCATAATATGGCTAATAATATGAGTTAGATTGATAATAATAAGAGTACTGAGTATAGTAATCGTCGTCCTATCGATCATATAAGCATAATATGACTAATAATATGAGTTAGATTGATAATAGTGAGTGTAATAAGTATATCAATTGTCGCTCTATCGATCATATAAGCACAATATGGTTAATAATATGAGTTAGATTGATAATAATAAGAGTAGTAAGTATAGTAATTGTCGTTCTATCGATCATATGAGCATAATATGGCTAATAATATGAGTTAGATTGATAATAATAAGAGTAATAAGTATAGGAATTGTCGTTCTATCGAACATATAAGCATAATATGGCTAATGATATAAGTTAGATTGATAATAGTGAGTGTAATGAGTGTAGTAATTGCCGTTCAATCGATCATATAAGCATAATATGGCTAACAATATGAGTTAGATTGATAATAATAAGAGTAATAAGTATAGTAATTGTCGTTCTATCGGTCATATAACCATAATATGGCTAATAATATGATTTAGATTGATAATAGTGAGTGTAATAAGTATAGTAATTGTCGTTCTATCGATCATATAAGCATAATATGGTTAATAATATGAGTTAGATTGATAATAATAAGAGTACTGAGTATAGTAATCGTCGTACTATCGATTATATAAGCATAATATGGCGAATAATATGAGTTAGATTGAAAATAATACGAGTAATAAGAATAGTAATTGTCGCTCTATCGATCATATAAGCATAATATGGCTAATAATATGAGTTAGATTGATAATAATGAGAGTAGTGAGTATAGTAATTATCGTCCCATCGATCATATAAGCATAATATGACTAATAATATGAGTTAGATTGATAATAGTGAGTGTAATAAGTATATCAATTGTCGTTCTATCGAACTTATAAGCACAATATGGCTAATAATATGAGTTAGATTGATAATAATAAGAGTTATGAGTATAGTAATTGTCGTTCTATCGAACATATAAGCATAATATGGCTAATAATATGAGTTAGATTGGTAACAGTGAGTGTAATAAGTATAGTAATTGTCGTTCTATCGATCATATAAGCATAATATGGCTAATAATATGAGTTAGATTGATGATAATAATAAGAGTAATGAGTACAGTAATTGTCGTTCTATCGATCATATAAGCATAATGTGGCTAATAATATGAGTTAGATTGATAATAATAAGAGTAATAAGTATAGTAGTTGTCGTCCTATCGATCATATCTGCATAATATGGTTAATAATATGAGTTAGATTGATAATAGTGAGTGTAATAAGTATAGTAATTGTAGTTCTATCGATCATATAAGCATAATATGGCTAATAATATGAGTTAGATTGATAATAATAAGAGTATTAAGTATAGTAGTTGTCGTCCTATCGATCATATCTGCATAATATGGTTAATAATATGAGTTAGATTGATAATAATAAGAGTATTAAGTATAGTAATTGTCGTCCTATCGATCATATAAGCATAACATGGCTAATAATATGAGGTAGATTGATAATAATAAGAGTAATAAGTATAGTAATTGTCGTTCGATCAGTCACATAAGCATAATATGGCTAATAATGTGAGTTAGATTGATAATAATAAGAGTAATGAGTATAGTAATTGTCGTTCTATCGATCATATAAGCATAATATGGCTAATAATATGAGTTAGATTGATAATAATAAGAGTAATGAGTATAGTAATTGTCGTTCTATAGATCGTTTAAGCACAATATCGCTAATAATGTGAGTTAGATTTATAATAATAAGAGTAACGAGTATAGTAATTGTAGTTCTATCGATCATATGTGCATAATATGGTAAACAATATGTGTTAGATTGATAATAATAAGTGTAATAAGTATAGTAATTGTCGGTCTATCGATCATATAAGCATAATATGATTAATAATATGAGTTAGATTGATAATAATAAGAGTAATAAGTATAGTAATTGTCGGTCTATCGATCATATAAGCATAATATGATTAATAATATGAGTTAGATTGATAATAATAAGAGTAATAAGTATAGTAATTGTCGTTCTATCGATCATATGAGCATAATATGGCTCATAATATGAGTTAGATTGATAATAATAAGTGTAATAAGTATAGTAGTTGACGTTCTATCGATCATATAAGCATAATATGGCTAATAATATGAGGTAGATTGATAATAATAAGAGTAATGGGTATAGTAATTGTAGTTCTATCGATCATATAAGCATAATATGGCTAATAATATGAGTTAGATTGATAATAATAAGAGTAATAAGTATAGTAATTGTCGTTCTATCAATCACATAAGCATAATATGGCTAATAGTATGAGTTAGATTGATAATAATAAGTGTAATAAGTATAGTAGTTGACGTTCCATCGATCATATTATCATAATATGGCTAATAATATGAGGTAGATTGATAATAATAAGAGTAATGAGTATAGTAATTGCAGCTCTATCGATCATATAAGCATAATATGGCTAATAATATGAGTTAGATTGATAATAATAAGTGTAATAAGTATAGTAGTTGACGTTCCATCGATCATATAAGCATAATATGGCTAATAATATGAGGTAGATTGATAATAATAAGAGTAATGAGTATAGTAATTGTAGTTCTATCGATCATATAAGCATAATGTGGCTAATAATATGAGTTAGATTGATAATAATAAGAGTAATGAGTATAGCAATTGTCGTTCTATAGATCGTTTAAGCATAATATCGATAATAATGTGAGTTAGATTGATAATAATAAAAGTAATGAGTATAGTAATTGCAGATCTATCGATCATATGTGCATAGTATGGTTAACAATATGAGTTAGATTTATAATAATAAGAGTAATAAGTATAGTAATTGTCGTTCGATCAATCACATAAGCATAATATGGCTAATAATGTGAGTTAGATTGATAATAATAAGAGTAATGAGTATAGTAATTGTCGTTCTATCGATCATATAAGCATAATATGGCTAATAATATGAGTTAGATTGATAATAATAAGAGTATTAAGTATAGTAGTTGTCGTCCTATCGATCATATCTGCATAATATGGTTAATAATATGAGTTAGATTGATAATAGTGTGTGTAATAAGTATAGCAATTGTAGTTCTATCGATCATATAATCATCATATGGTTAATAATATGAGTTAGATTGATAATAATAAGAGTAATGAGTATAGTATTTGTCGTTCTATCGATCGTATAAGCATAATATCGCTAATAATGTGTTTTAGATTGATAATAATAAGAGTAATAAGTAGAGTAATTGTAGTTCTATCGATCATATAAGCATAATGTGGCTAATAATATGAGTTAGATTGATAATAATAAGAGTAATAAGTATAGTAATTGTCGCTCTATCGATCATATAAGCATAGCATGGCTAATTATATGAGGTAGATTGATAATAATAAGAGTAATAAGTATAGTAATTGTCGTTCTATCGACCATATCAGCATAATATGGTTAATAACTGAGTTTGATTGACAATAGTGAGTGTAATAAGTATAGTGATTGTCGTTCTGTCGATCATATAAGCATTATATGGCTAATAATATGAGTTAGATTGATAATAATAAGAGTAATAAGTATAGTAATTGTCGTTCTATCAATCACATAAGCAGAATATGGCTAATAGTATGAGTTGGGTTGATAATAATAAGAGTAATGAGTATAGTAATTGCAGATCTATCGGTCATATGTGCACAATATGGTTAACAATATGAGTTAGATTTATAATAATAAGAGTAATAAGTATAGTAATGGTAGTTCTATCGATCATATAAGCATAATATGGCTAATAGCATGAGTTAGATTGATAATAATAAGAGTAATAAGTATAGTAATTGTCGCTCTATCGATCATATAAGCATAACATGGCTAATTATATGAGGTACATTGATAATAATAAGAGTAATAAGTATAGTAATTGTCGTTCTATCGATCATATGAGCATAATATGGCTAATAATATGAGTTAGATTGATAATAATAAGTGCAATAAGTATAGTAGTTGACGTTCCATCGATCATATAAGCATAATATGGCTAATAATATGAGGTAGATAGATAATAATAAGAGTAATGAGTATAGTAATTGCAGTTCTATCGATCATATATGCATAACATGGCTAATTATATGATGTAGATTGATAATAATAAGAGTATTAAGTATAGTAATTGTCGTCCTATCGATCATATGAGCATAACATGGCTAATAATATGAGGCAGATTGATAATAATAAGAGTAATACGTATAGTGATTGTCATTCTATCGCTCACATAAGCATAATATGGCTAATAACATGAGTTAGATTGATAATAATAATAGTAATAAGTATAGAAATTGTCGTTCTATCGATCACATAAGCAGAATATGGCTAATAATATGAGTTAGATTTATAATAATAAGAGTAATAAGTATAGTAATTGTAGTTCTATCGATCATATAAGCATAATATGGCTAATAATATGAGTTAGATTGATAATAATAAGAGTAATAAGTATAGTAATCGTCGTTCTATCAATCACATAAGCATAATATGTCTAATAGTATGAGTTAGATTGATAATAATAAGAGTAATAAGTATAGTAATTGTCGCTCTATCGATCATATAAGCATAATATGCCTAATAATATGTGTTAGATTGATAATAACAAGAGTAATAAGTATAGTAATTGTCGGTCTATCGATCATATAAGCATAATATGATTAATAATGAGTTAGATTGATAATAATAAGAATAATAAGTAGAGTAATTGTCGTTCTATCGATCACATAAGCATAATATGGCTAATAATATGATGTAGATTGATAATAATAAGAGTATTAAGTATAGTAATTGTCCTCCTATCGATCATATAAGCATAACATGGCTAATAATATGAGGGAGATTGATAATAATAAGAGTAATAAGTATAGTAATTGCCGTTCGATCAATCACATAAGCATAATTTGGCTAATAATGTGAGTTAGATTGATAATAATAGGAGTAATGAGTATAGTAATTGTCGGTCTATCGATCATATAAGCATAATATGATTAATAATATGAGTTAGATTGATAATAATAAGAGTAATATGTATAGTAATTGTCGTTCTATCGATCATATGAGCATAATATGGCTAATAATATGAGTTAGATTGATAATAATAAGTGTAATAAGTATAGTAGTTCACGTTCTATCGATCATATAAGCATAATATGGCTAATAATATGAGGTAGATTGATGATAATAAGAATAATGAGTATAGTAATTGCAGTTCTATCGATCTTATAAGCATATTATGGCTAATAATATGAGTTAGGTTGATAATAATAAGAGTAATAAGTATAGTGATTGTCGTTCTATCGGTCATATAAGCATAATATGGCTAATAATATGAGTTAGATTGATAATAATAAGAGTAATAAGTTTAGTAATTGTCGTTCTATCGATCATACAAGCATAATATGGCTAATAATATGAGTTATATAGATAATAATAAGCGTAATAATTATAGTAATTGTCGTTCTATCGATCATATCTGCATAATGTGGTTAATAATATGTGTTGGATTGATAATAGTGAGTGTAATAAGTATAGTATTTGTCGTTCTATAGATCATATAAGCATAATATGGCTAATAATATGAGTTAGATTGATAATAATAAGAGTATTTAGTATAGTAGTTGTCGTCCTATCGATCATATCTGCATAATATGGTTAATAATATGAGTTAGATTGATAATAGTGAGTGTAATAAGTATAGCAATTGTAGTTCTATCGATCATATAAGCATCAGATGGTTAATAATATGAGTTAGATTGATAATAATAAGAGCAATGAGTATAGTATTTGTCGTTCTATCGATCGTATAAGCATAATATCGCTAATAATGTGTTTTAGATTGATAATAATAAGAGTAATAAGTAGAGTAATTGTAGTTCTATCGATCATAGAAGCATAATGTGGCTAATAATATGAGTTGGATTGATAATAATAAGAGTAATGAGTATAGCAATTGTCGTTCTATAGGTCGTTTAAGCATAATATCGCTAATAATGTGAGTTAGATTGATAATAATAAGAGTAATGAGTATAGTAATTGCAGATCTATCGATCATATGTGCATAATATGGTTAACAATATGAGTTAGATTTATAATAATAAGAGTAATAAGTATAGTAATTGTAGTTCTATCGATCATATAAGCATAATATGGCTAATAATATGAGTTAGATTGATAATAATAAGAGTAATAAGTATAGTAATTGTCGTTCTATCAATCACATAAGCATAATATGGCTAATAGTATGAGTTAGATTGATAATAATAAGTGTAATAAGTATAGTAGTTGACGTTCCATCGATCATATTAGCATAATATGGCTAATAATATGAGGTAGATTGATAATAATAAGAGTAATGAGTATAGTAATTGCAGCTCTATCGATCATATAAGCATAATATGGCTAATAATATGAGTTAGATTGATAATAATAAGTGTAATAAGTATAGTAGTAGACGTTCCATCGATCATATAAGCATAATATGGCTAATAATATGAGGTAGATTGATAATAATAAGAGTAATGAGTATAGTAATTGTAGTTCTATCGATCATATAAGCATAATGTGGCTAATAATATGAGTTAGATTGATAATAATAAGAGTAATGAGTATAGCAATTGTCGTTCTATAGATCGTTTAAGCATAATATCGATAATAATGTGAGTTAGATTGATAATAATAAGAGTAATGAGTATAGTAATTGTCGTTCTATCGATCATATAAGCATAATATGGCTAATAATATGAGTTAGATTGATAATAATAAGAGTATTAAGTATAGTAGTTGTCGTCCTATCGATCATATCTGCATAATATGGTTAATAATATGAGTTAGATTGATAATAGTGTGTGTAATAAGTATAGCAATTGTAGTTCTATCGATCATATAAGCATCATATGGTTAATAATATGAGTTAGATTGATAATAATAAGAGTAATGAGTATAGTATTTGTCGTTCTATCGATCGTATAAGCATAATATCGCTAATAATGTGTTTTAGATTGATAATAATAAGAGTAATAAGTAGAGTAATTATAGTTCTATCGATCATATAAGCATAATGTGGCTAATAATATGAGTTAGATTGATAATAATAAGAGTAATAAGTATAGTAATTGTCGCTCTATCGATCATATAAGCATAACATGGCTAATTATATGAGGTAGATTGATAATAATAGGAGTAATAAGTATAGTAATTGTCGTTCTATCGACCATATCTGCATAATATGGTTAATAATTGAGTTTGATTGACAATAGTGAGTGTAATAAGTATAGTGATTGTCGTTCTGTCGATCATATAAGCATTATATGGCTAATAATATGAGTTAGATTGATAATAATAAGAGTAATAAGTATAGTAATTGTCGTTCTATCAATCACATAAGCAGAATATGGCTAATAGTATGAGTTGGGTTGATAATAATAAGAGTAATGAGTATAGTAATTGCAGATCTATCGGTCATATGTGCATAATATGGTTAACAATATGAGTTAGATTTATAATAATAAGAGTAATAAGTATAGTAATGGTAGTTCTATCGATCATATAAGCATAATATGGCTAATAGTATGAGTTAGATTGATAATAATAAGAGTAATAAGTATAGTAATTGTCGCTCTATCGATCATATAAGCATAACATGGCTAATTATATGAGGTACATTGATAATAATAAGAGTAATAAGTATAGTAATTGTCGTTCTATTGACCATATCTGCATAATATGGTTAATAATTGAGTTTGATTGACAATAGTGGGTGTAATAAGTATAGTGATTGTCGTTCTGTCGATCATATAAGCATTATATGGCTAATAATATGAGTTAGATTGATAATAATAAGAGTAATAAGTATAGTAATTGTCGTTCTATCAATCACATAAGCACAATATGGCTAATAGTATGAGTTGGATTGATAATAATAAGAGTAATGAGTATAGTAATTGCAGATCTATCGGTCATATGTGCATAATATGGTTAACAATATGAGTTAGATTTATAATAATAAGAGTAATAAGTATAGTAATGGTAGTTCTATCGATCATATAAGCATAATATGGCTAATAGTATGAGTTAGATTGATAATAATAAGAGTAATAAGTATAGTAATTGTCGCTCTATCGATCATATAAGCATAACATGGCTAATTATATGAGGTACATTGATAATAATAAGAGTAATAAGTATAGTAATTGTCGTTCTATCGACCATATCTGCATAATATGGTTAATAATTGAGTTTGATTGACAATAGTGGGTGTAATAAGTATAGTGATTGTCGTTCTGTCGATCATATAAGCATTATATGGCTAATAATATGAGTTAGATTGATAATAATAAGAGTAATAAGTATAGTAATTGTCGCTCTATCGATCATATAAGCATAATATGATTAATAATGAGTTAGATTGATAATAATAAGAGTAATAAGTAGAGTAATTGTCGTTCTATCGATCACATAAGCATAATATGGCTAATAATATGAGTTAGATTGATAATAATAAGAGTAATAAGTATAGTAGTTGTCGTCCTATCGATCATATCTGCATAATATGGTTAATAATATGAGTTAGATTGATAATAGTGAGTGTAATAAGTATAGTAATTGTAGTTCTATCGATCATATACGCATCATATGGTTAATAATATGTGTTAGATTGATAATAATAGGAGTAATGAGTATAGTAATTGTAGTTCTATCGATCATATAAGCATAATATGGCTAATAATATGAGTTAGATTGATAATAATAAGAGTAATAAGTATAGTAATTGTCGTTCTATCAATCACATAAGCATAATATGGCTAATAGTATGAGTTAGATTGATAATAATAAGTGTAATAAGTATAGTAGTTGACGTTCCATCGATCATATTAGCATAATATGGCTAATAATATGAGGTAGATTGATAATAATAAGAGTAATGAGTATAGTAATTGCAGCTCTATCGATCATATAAGCATAATATGGCTAATAATATGAGTTAGATTGATAATAATAAGTGTAATAAGTATAGTAGTTGACGTTCCATCGATCATATAAGCATAATATGGCTAATAATATGAGGTAGATTGATAATAATAAGAGTAATGAGTATAGTAATTGTAGTTCTATCGATCATATAAGCATAATGTGGCTAATAATATGAGTTAGATTGATAATAATAAGAGTAATGAGTATAGCAATTGTCGTTCTATAGATCGTTTAAGCATAATATCGATAATAATGTGAGTTAGATTGATAATAATAAAAGTAATGAGTATAGTAATTGCAGATCTATCGATCATATGTGCATAGTATGGTTAACAATATGAGTTAGATTTATAATAATAAGAGTAATAAGTATAGTAATTGTCGTTCGATCAATCACATAAGCATAATATGGCTAATAATGTGAGTTAGATTGATAATAATAAGAGTAATGAGTATAGTAATTGTCGTTCTATCGATCATATAAGCATAATATGGCTAATAATATGAGTTAGATTGATAATAATAAGAGTATTAAGTATAGTAGTTGTCGTCCTATCGATCATATCTGCATAACATGGTTAATAATAAGAGTTAGATTGATAATAGTGTGTGTAATAAGTATAGCAATTGTAGTTCTATCGATCATATAATCATCATATGGTTAATAATATGAGTTAGATTGATAATAATAAGAGTAATGAGTATAGTATTTGTCGTTCTATCGATCGTATAAGCATAATATCGCTAATAATGTGTTTTAGATTGATAATAATAAGAGTAATAAGTAGAGTAATTGTAGTTCTATCGATCATATAAGCATAATGTGGCTAATAATATGAGTTAGATTGATAATAATAAGAGTAATAAGTATAGTAATTGTCGCTCTATCGATCATATAAGCATAACATGGCTAATTATATGAGGTAGATTGATAATAATAAGAGTAATAAGTATAGTAATTGTCGTTCTATCGACCATATCAGCATAATATGGTTAATAATTGAGTTTGATTGACAATAGTGAGTGTAATAAGTATAGTGATTGTCGTTCTGTCGATCATATAAGCATTATATGGCTAATAATATGAGTTAGATTGATAATAATAAGAGTAATAAGTATAGTAATTGTCGTTCTATCAATCACATAAGCAGAATATGGCTAATAGTATGAGTTGGGTTGATAATAATAAGAGTAATGAGTATAGTAATTGCAGATCTATCGGTCATATGTGCATAATATGGTTAACAATATGAGTTAGATTTATAATAATAAAAGTAATAAGTGTAGTAATGGTAGTTCTATCGATCATATAAGCATAATATGTCTAATAGTATGAGTTAGATTGATAATAATAAGAGTAATAAGTATAGTAATTGTCGCTCTATCGATCATATAAGCATAACATGGCTAATTATATGAGGTACATTGATAATAATAAGAGTAATAAGTATAGTAATTGTCGTTCTATCGACCATATCTGCATAATATGGTTAATAATTGAGTTTGATTGACAATAGTGAGTGTAATAAGTATAGTGATTGTCGTTCTGTCGATCATATAAGCATTATATGGCTAATAATATGAGTTAGATTGATAATAATAAGAGTAATAAGTATAGTAATTGTCGTTCTATCAATCACATAAGCACAATATGGCTAATAGTATGAGTTGGATTGATAATAATAAGAGTAATAAGTATAGTAATTGTCGCTCTATCGATCATATAAGCATAATATGATTAATAATGAGTTAGATTGATAATAATAAGAGTAATAAGTAGAGTAATTGTCGTTCTATCGATCACATAAGCATAATATGGCTAATAATATGAGTTAGATTGATAATAATAAGAGTAATAAGTATAGTAATTGTAGTTCTATCGATCATATAAGCATAATATGGCTAATAATATGAGTTAGGTTGATAATAATAAGAGTAATAAGTATAGTAATTATCGCTCTATCGATCATATAAGCATAATATGCCTAATAATATGTGTTAGATTGATAATAATAAGAGTAATAAGTATAGTAATTGTCGGTCTATCGATCATATAAGCATAATATGCCTAATAATATGTGTTAGATTGATAATAATAAGAGTAATAAGTATAGTAATTGTCGGTCTATCGATCATATCTGCATAATATGGTTAATAATATGAGTTAGATTGATAATAGTGTGTGTAATAAGTATAGCAATTGTAGTTCTATCGATCATATAAGCATCATATGGTTAATAATATGAGTTAGATTGATAATAATAAGAGTAATGAGTATAGTATTTGTCGTTCTATCGATCGTATAAGCATAATATCGCTAATAATGTGTTTTAGATTGATAATAATAAGAGTAATAAGTAGAGTAATTGTAGTTCTATCGATCATATAAGCATAATGTGGCTAATAATATGAGTTAGATTGATAATAATAAGAGTAATAAGTATAGTAATTGTCGCTCTATCGATCATATAAGCATAATATGATTAATAATGAGTTAGATTGATAATAATAAGAGTAATAAGTAGAGTAATTGTCGTTCTATCGATCACATAAGCATAATATGGCTAATAATATGAGTTAGATTGATAATAATAAGCGTAATAATAATAGTAATTGTCGTTCTATCGATCATATCTGCATAATATGGTTAATAATATGTGTTGGATTGATAATAGTGAGTGTAATAAGTATAGTAATTGTCGTTCTATCGATCATATAAGCATAATATGGCTAATAATATGAGTTAGATTGATAATAATAAGAGTATTAAGTATAGTAGTTGTCGTCCTATCGATCATATCTGCATAATATGGTTAATAATATGAGTTAGATTGATAATAATAAGAGTATTAAGTATAGTAATTGTCGTCCTATCGATCATATAAGCATAACATGGCTAATAATATGAGGTAGATTGATAATAATAAGAGTAATAAGTATAGTAATTGTCGTTCGATCAATCACATAAGCATAATATGGCTAATAATGTGAGTTAGATTGATAATAATAAGAGTAATGAGTATAGTAATTGTCGTTCTATCGATCATATAAGCATAATATGGCTAATAATATGAGTTAGATTGATAATAATAAGAGTAATGAGTATAGTAATTGTAGTTCTATCGATCATATAAGCATAATATGGCTAATAATATGAGTTAGGTTGATAATAATAAGAGTAATAAGTATAGTAATTATCGCTCTATCGATCATATAAGCATAATATGCCTAATAATATGTGTTAGATTGATAATAATAAGAGTAATAAGTATAGTAATTGTCGGTCTATCGATCATATCTGCATAATATGGTTAATAATATGAGTTAGATTGATAATAGTGTGTGTAATAAGTATAGCAATTGTAGTTCTATCGATCATATAAGCATCATATGGTTAATAATATGAGTTAGATTGATAATAATAAGAGTAATGAGTATAGTATTTGTCGTTCTATCGATCGTATAAGCATAATATCGCTAATAATGTGTTTTAGATTGATAATAATAAGAGTAATAAGTAGAGTAATTGTAGTTCTATCGATCATATAAGCATAATGTGGCTAATAATATGAGTTAGATTGATAATAATAAGAGTAATAAGTATAGTAATTGTCGCTCTATCGATCATATAAGCATAATATGATTAATAATGAGTTAGATTGATAATAATAAGAGTAATAAGTAGAGTAATTGTCGTTCTATCGATCACATAAGCATAATATGGCTAATAATATGAGTTAGATTGATAATAATAAGAGTAATAAGTATAGTAGTTGTCGTCCTATCGATCATATCTGCATAATATGGTTAATAATATGAGTTAGATTGATAATAGTGAGTGTAATAAGTATAGTAATTGTAGTTCTATCGATCATATACGCATCATATGGTTGATAATATGTGTTAGATTGATAATAATAGGAGTAATGAGTATAGTAATTGTCGGTCTATCGATCATATAAGCATAATATGGCTAATAATATGAGTTAGATTGATAATAATAAGAGTAATAAGTATAGTAATTGAAGCTCTATCGATCATATAAGCATAATATGGCTAATAATATGAGTTAGATTGATAATAGTAAGAGTAATAAGTATAGTAATTATCGTTCTACCGATCATACAAGCATAATATGGCTAATAATATGAGTTAGATTGATAATAATAAGCGTAATAATAATAGTAATTGTCGTTCTATCGATCATATCTGCATAATATGGTTAATAATATGTGTTGGATTGATAATAGTGAGTGTAATAAGTATAGTAATTGTCGTTCTATCGATCATATAAGCATAATATGGCTAATAATATGAGTTAGATTGATAATAATAAGAGTATTAAGTATAGTAGTTGTCGTCCTATCGATCATATCTGCATAATATGGTTAATAATATGAGTTAGATTGATAATAATAAGAGTATTAAGTATAGTAATTGTCGTCCTATCGATCATATAAGCATAACATGGCTAATAATATGAGGTAGATTGATAATAATAAGAGTAATAAGTATAGTAATTGTCGTTCGATCAATCACATAAGCATAATATGGCTAATAATGTGAGTTAGATTGATAATAATAAGAGTAATGAGTATAGTAATTGTCGTTCTATCGATCATATAAGCATAATATGGCTAATAATATGAGTTAATTGACAATAGTGAGTGTAATAAGTAAAGTAATTCTCGTTCTGTCGATCATATACGCATAACATGGCTAATTATATGATGTAGATTGATAATAATAAGAGTATTAAGTATAGTGATTGTCATTCTATCGATCACACAAGCATAATATGGCTAATAACATGAGTTAGATTGATAATAATAAGAGTAATATGTATAGTGATTGTCATTCTATCGCTCACATAAGCATAATATGGCTAATAACATGAGTTAGATTGATAATAATAATAGTAATAAGTATAGAAATTGTCGTTCCATCGATCACATAAGCAGAATATGGCTAATAATATGAGTTAGATTTATAATAATAAGAGTAATAAGTATAGTAATTGTAGTTCTATCGATCATATAAGCATAATATGGCTAATAATATGAGTTAGATTGATAATAATAAGAGTAATAAGTATAGTAATTGTCGTTCTATCAATCACATAAGCATAATATGGCTAATAGTATGAGGTAGATTGATAATAATAAGAGTAATGAGTATAGTAATTGTCGTTCTATCGATCATATAAGCATAATATGGCTAATAATATGAGTTAGATTGATAATAATAACAGTAATGAGTATAGTAATTGTCGTCCTATAGATCGTTTAAGCACAATATCGCTAATAATGTGAGTTAGATTTATAATAATAAGAGTAACGAGTGTAGTAATTGTAGTACTATCGATCATATGTGCATAATATGGTAAACAATATGAGTTTGATAATAATAAGAGTAATAAGTATAGTAATTGTAGTTCTATCGATCATATAAGCATAATATGGCTAATAATATGAGTTGGATTGATAATATTAAGAGTAATAAGTATAGTAATTATCGCTCTATCGATCATATAAGCATAACATGGCTAATAATATGAGGCAGATTGATAATAATAAGAGTAATATGTATAGTGATTGTCATTCTATCGATCACACAAGCATAATATGGCTAATAACATGAGTTAGATTGATAATAATAATAGTAATAAGTATAGAAATTGTCGTTCTCTCGATCACATAAGCACAATATGGCTAATAATATGAGTTAGATTTATAATAATAAGAGTAATAAGTATAGTAATTGTCGCTCTATCGATCATATAAGCATAATATGCCTAATAATATGTGTTAGATTGATAATAACAAGAGTAATAAGTATAGTAATTGTCGGTCTATCGATCATATAAGCATAATATGATTAATATTGAGTTAGATTGATAATAATAAGAGTATTAAGTATAGTAATTGTCGTCCTATCGATCATATAAGCATAACATGGCTAATAATATGAGGTAGATTGATAATAATAAGAGTAATAAGTATAGTAATTGTCGTTCGATCAATCACATAAGCATAATATGGCTAATAATGTGAGTTAGATTGATAATAATAAGAGTAATGGGTATAGTAATTGTCGTTCTATCGATCATATAAGCATAATATGGCTAATAATATGAGTTAGATTGATAATAATAAGAGTAATGAGTATTGTAATTGTCGTTCTATAGATCGTTTAAGCACAATATCGCTAATAATGTGAGTTAGATTTATAATAATAAGAGTAACGAGTATAGTAATTGTAGTTCTATCGATCATATGTGCATAATATGGTAAACAATATGAGTTAGATTGATAATAATAAGAGTAATAAGTATAGTAATTGTAGTTCTATCGATCATATAAGCATAATATGGCTAATAATATGAGTTAGGTTGATAATAATAAGAGTAATAAGTATAGTAATTGTCGTTCTACCAATCACATAAGCATAATATGGCTAATAATATGAGTTAGATTGATAATATTATGAGTAATAAGTATAGTAATTATCGCTCTATCGATCATATAAGCATAACATGGCTAATAATATGAGGCAGATTGATAATAATAAGAGTAATATGTATAGTGATTGTCATTCTATCGATCACACAAGCATAATATGATTAATAATATGAGTTAGATTGATTATAATAAGAGTAATAAGTATAGTAATTGTCGGTCTACCGATCATATAAGCATAATATGATTAATAATATGAGCTAGATTGATAATAATAAGAGTAATAAGTATAGTAATTGTCGTTCTATCGATCATATGAGCATAATATGGCTCATAATATGAGTTAGATTGATAATAATAAGTGTAATAAGTATAGTAGTTGACGTTCTATCGATCATATAAGCATAATATGGCTAATAATATGAGGTAGATTGATAATAATAAGAGTAATGGGTATTGTAATTGTAGTTCTATCGATCATATAAGCATCATATGGTTAATAATATGTGTTAGATTGATAATAATAGGAGTAATGAGTATAGTAATTGTCGGTATATCGATCATATAAGCATAATATGATTAATAATATGAGTTAGATTGATAATAATAAGAGTAGTAAGTATAGTAATTGTCGTTCTATCGATCATATGAGCATAATATGGCTAATAATATGAGTTAGATTGATAATAATAAGTGGAATAAGTATAGTAGTTGACGTTCCATCGATCATATAAGCATAATATGGCTAATAATATGAGGTAGATAGATAATAATAAGAGTAATGAGTATAGTAATTGCAGTTCTATCGATCATATAAGCATAATATGCCAAATAATATGTGTTAGATTGATAATAACAAGAGTAATAAGTATAGTAATTGTCGGTCTATCGATCATATAAGCATAATATGATTAATAATGAGTTAGATTGATAATAATAAGAGTAATAAGTATAGTAATTGTCGTCCTATCGATCATATAAGCATAACATGGCTAATTATATGATGTAGATTGATAATAATAAGAGTAATAAGTATAGTAATTGTCGTTCTATCGACCATATCTGCATAATATGGTTAATAATTGAGTTTGATTGACAATAGTGAGTGTAATAAGTATAGTAATTGTCGTTCTGTCGATCATATAAGGATAACATGGCTAATTATATGATGTAGATTGATAATAATAAGAGTATTAAGTATAGTAATTGTCGTCCTATCGATCATATAAGCATAACATGGCTAATAATTTGAGGCAGATTGATAATAATAAGAGTAATAAGTATAGTAATTGTCGTTCGATCAATCACATAAGCATAATATGGCTAATAATGTGAGTTAAATTGATAATAATAACAGTAATGAGTATAGTAATTGTCGTTCTATCGATCATATAAGCATAATATGGTTAATAATATGAGTTAGATTGATAATAATAAGAGTAATGAGTATAGCAATTGTCGTTCTATAGATCGTTTAAGCATAATATCGCTAATAATGTGAGTTAGATTGATAATAATAAGAGTAATGAGTATAGTAATTGCAGATCTATCGATCATATGTGCATAATATGGTTAACAATATGAGTTAGATTTATAATAATAAGAGTAATAAGTATAGTAATTGTAGTTCTATCGATCATATAAGCATAATATGGCTAATAATATGAGTTAGATTGATAATAATAAGAGTAATAAGTATAGTAATTGTCGTTCTATCGACCATATCTGCATAATATGGTTAATAATTGAGTTTGATTGACAATAGTGGGTGTAATAAGTATAGTAATTCTCGTTCTGTCGATCATATACGCATAACATGGCTAATTATATGATGTAGATTGATAATAATAAGAGTATTAAGTATAGTAATTGTCGTCCTATCGATCATATAAGCATAACATGGCTAATAATATGAGGCAGATTGATAATAATAAGAGTAATATGTATAGTGATTGTCATTCTATCGCTCACATAAGCATAATATGGCTAATAACATGAGTTAGATTGATAATAATAATAGTAATAAGTATAGAAATTGTCGTTCCATCGATCACATAAGCAGAATATGGCTAATAATATGAGTTAGATTTATAATAATAAGAGTAATAAGTATAGTAATTGTAGTTCTATCGATCATATAAGCATAATATGGCTAATAATATGAGTTAGATTGATAATAATAAGAGTAATAAGTATAGTAATTGTCGTTCTATCAATCACATAAGCATAATATGGCTAATAGTATGAGTTAGATTGATAATAATAAGAGTAATGAGTATAGTAATTGTCGTTCTATCGATCATATAAGCATAATATGGCTAATAATATGAGTTAGATTGATAATAATAACAGTAATGAGTATAGTAATTGTCGTCCTATAGATCGTTTAAGCACAATATCGCTAATAATGTGAGTTAGATTTATAATAATAAGAGTAACGAGTGTAGTAATTGTAGTACTATCGATCATATGTGCATAATATGGTAAACAATATGAGTTTGATAATAATAAGAGTAATAAGTATAGTAATTGTAGTTCTATCGATCATATAAGCATAATATGGCTAATAATATGAGTTAGGTTGATAATAATAAGAGTAATAAGTATAGTAATTGTCGTTCTATCAATCACATAAGCATAATATGGCTAATAATATGAGTTAGATTGATAATATTAAGAGTAATAAGTATAGTAATTATCGCTCTATCGATCATATAAGCATAACATGGCTAATAATATGAGGCAGATTGATAATAATAAGAGTAATATGTATAGTGATTGTCATTCTATCGATCACACAAGCATAATATGGCTAATAACATGAGTTAGATTGATAATAATAATAGTAATAAGTATAGAAATTGTCGTTCTCTCGATCACATAAGCACAATATGGCTAATAATATGAGTTAGATTTATAATAATAAGAGTAATAAGTATAGTAATTGTCGCTCTATCGATCATATAAGCATAATATGCCTAATAATATGTGTTAGATTGATAATAACAAGAGTTATAAGTATAGTAATTGTCGGTCTATCGATCATATAAGCATAATATGATTAATAATGAGTTAGATTGATAATAATAAGAGTATTAAGTATAGTAATTGTCGTCCTATCGATCATATAAGCATAACATGGCTAATAATATGAGGTAGATTGATAATAATAAGAGTAATAAGTATAGTAATTGTCGTTCGATCAATCACATAAGCATAATATGGCTAATAATGTGAGTTAGATTGATAATAATAAGAGTAATGGGTATAGTAATTGTCGTTCTATCGATCATATAAGCATAATATGGCTAATAATATGAGTTAGATTGATAATAATAAGAGTAATGAGTATTGTAATTGTCGTTCTATAGATCGTTTAAGCACAATATCGCTAATAATGTGAGTTAGATTTATAATAATAAGAGTAACGAGTATAGTAATTGTAGTTCTATCGATCATATGTGCATAATATGGTAAACAATATGAGTTAGATTGATAATAATAAGAGTAATAAGTATAGTAATTGTAGTTCTATCGATCATATAAGCATAATATGGCTAATAGTATGAGTTAGATTGATAATAATAAGTGTAATAAGTATAGTAGTTGTCGTTCTACCAATCACATAAGCATAATATGGCTAATAATATGAGTTAGATTGATAATATTATGAGTAATAAGTATAGTAATTATCGCTCTATCGATCATATAAGCATAACAAGGCTAATAATATGAGGCAGATTGATAATAATAAGAGTAATATGTATAGTGATTGTCATTCTATCGATCACACAAGCATCATATGGTTAATAATATGTGTTAGATTGATAATAATAAGAGTAATGAGTATAGTAATTGTCGGTATATCGATCATATAAGCATAATATGATTAATAATATGAGTTAGATTGATAATAATAAGAGTAGTAAGTATAGTAATTGTCGTTCTATCGATCATATGAGCATAATATGGCTAATAATATGAGTTAGATTGATAATAATAAGTGGAATAAGTATAGTAGTTGACGTTCCATCGATCATATAAGCATAATATGGCTAATAATATGAGGTAGATAGATAATAATAAGAGTAATGAGTATAGTAATTGCAGTTCTATCGATCATATAAGCATAATATGGCTAATAATATGAGTTAGATTGATAATAATAAGAGTAATAAGTATAGTGATTGTCGTTCTATCGATCACATAAGCATAATATGGCTAATAACATGAGTTAGATTGATAATAATAATAGTAATAAGTGTAGAAATTGTCGTTCCATCGATCACATAAGCATAATATGGCTAATAATATGAGTTAGATTGATAATAATAAGAGTAATAAGTATAGTAATTGAAGCTCTATCGATCATATAAGCATAATATGGCTAATAATATGAGTTAGATTGATAATAGTAAGAGTAATAAGTATAGTAATTATCGTTCTACCGATCATACAAGCATAATATGGCTAATAATATGAGTTAGATTGATAATAATAAGCGTAATAATGATAGTAATTGTCGTTCTGTCGATCATATAAGGATAACATGGCTAATTATATGATGTAGATTGATAATAATAAGAGTATTAAGTATAGTAATTGTCGTCCTATCGATCATATAAGCATAACATGGCTAATAATTTGAGGCAGATTGATAATAATAAGAGTAATAAGTATAGTAATTGTCGTTCGATCAATCACATAAGCATAATATGGCTAATAATGTGAGTTAAATTGATAATAATAACAGTAATGAGTATAGTAATTGTCGTTCTATCGATCATATAAGCATAATATGGTTAATAATATGAGTTAGATTGATAATAATAAGAGTAATGAGTATAGCAATTGTCGTTCTATAGATCGTTTAAGCATAATATCGCTAATAATGTGAGTTAGATTGATAATAATAAGAGTAATGAGTATAGTAATTGCAGATCTATCGATCATATGTGCATAATATGGTTAACAATATGAGTTAGATTTATAATAATAAGAGTAATAAGTATAGTAATTGTAGTTCTATCGATCATATAAGCATAATATGGCTAATAATATGAGTTAGATTGATAATAATAAGAGTAATAAGTATAGTAATTGTCGTTCTATCGACCATATCTGCATAATATGGTTAATAATTGAGTTTGATTGACAATAGTGGGTGTAATAAGTATAGTAATTCTCGTTCTGTCGATCATATACGCATAACATGGCTAATTATATGATGTAGATTGATAATAATAAGAGTATTAAGTATAGTAATTGTCGTCCTATCGATCATATAAGCATAACATGGCTAATAATATGAGGCAGATTGATAATAATAAGAGTAATATGTATAGTGATTGTCATTCTATCGCTCACATAAGCATAATATGGCTAATAACATGAGTTAGATTGATAATAATAATAGTAATAAGTATAGAAATTGTCGTTCCATCGATCACATAAGCAGAATATGGCTAATAATATGAGTTAGATTTATAATAATAAGAGTAATAAGTATAGTAATTGTAGTTCTATCGATCATATAAGCATAATATGGCTAATAATATGAGTTAGATTGATAATAATAAGAGTAATAAGTATAGTAATTGTCGTTCTATCAATCACATAAGCATAATATGGCTAATAGTATGAGTTAGATTGATAATAATAAGAGTAATGAGTATAGTAATTGTCGTTCTATCGATCATATAAGCATAATATGGCTAATAATATGAGTTAGATTGATAATAATAACAGTAATGAGTATAGTAATTGTCGTCCTATAGATCGTTTAAGCACAATATCGCTAATAATGTGAGTTAGATTTATAATAATAAGAGTAACGAGTGTAGTAATTGTAGTACTATCGATCATATGTGCATAATATGGTAAACAATATGAGTTTGATAATAATAAGAGTAATAAGTATAGTAATTGTAGTTCTATCGATCATATAAGCATAATATGGCTAATAATATGAGTTAGGTTGATAATAATAAGAGTAATAAGTATAGTAATTGTCGTTCTATCAATCACATAAGCATAATATGGCTAATAATATGAGTTAGATTGATAATATTAAGAGTAATAAGTATAGTAATTATCGCTCTATCGATCATATAAGCATAACATGGCTAATAATATGAGGCAGATTGATAATAATAAGAGTAATATGTATAGTGATTGTCATTCTATCGATCACACAAGCATAATATGGCTAATAACATGAGTTAGATTGATAATAATAATAGTAATAAGTATAGAAATTGTCGTTCTCTCGATCACATAAGCACAATATGGCTAATAATATGAGTTAGATTTATAATAATAAGAGTAATAAGTATAGTAATTGTCGCTCTATCGATCATATAAGCATAATATGCCTAATAATATGTGTTAGATTGATAATAACAAGAGTTATAAGTATAGTAATTGTCGGTCTATCGATCATATAAGCATAATATGATTAATAATGAGTTAGATTGATAATAATAAGAGTATTAAGTATAGTAATTGTCGTCCTATCGATCATATAAGCATAACATGGCTAATAATATGAGGTAGATTGATAATAATAAGAGTAATAAGTATAGTAATTGTCGTTCGATCAATCACATAAGCATAATATGGCTAATAATGTGAGTTAGATTGATAATAATAAGAGTAATGGGTATAGTAATTGTCGTTCTATCGATCATATAAGCATAATATGGCTAATAATATGAGTTAGATTGATAATAATAAGAGTAATGAGTATTGTAATTGTCGTTCTATAGATCGTTTAAGCACAATATCGCTAATAATGTGAGTTAGATTTATAATAATAAGAGTAACGAGTATAGTAATTGTAGTTCTATCGATCATATGTGCATAATATGGTAAACAATATGAGTTAGATTGATAATAATAAGAGTAATAAGTATAGTAATTGTAGTTCTATCGATCATATAAGCATAATATGGCTAATAGTATGAGTTAGATTGATAATAATAAGTGTAATAAGTATAGTAGTTGTCGTTCTACCAATCACATAAGCATAATATGGCTAATAATATGAGTTAGATTGATAATATTATGAGTAATAAGTATAGTAATTATCGCTCTATCGATCATATAAGCATAACAAGGCTAATAATATGAGGCAGATTGATAATAATAAGAGTAATATGTATAGTGATTGTCATTCTATCGATCACACAAGCATCATATGGTTAATAATATGTGTTAGATTGATAATAATAAGAGTAATGAGTATAGTAATTGTCGGTATATCGATCATATAAGCATAATATGATTAATAATATGAGTTAGATTGATAATAATAAGAGTAGTAAGTATAGTAATTGTCGTTCTATCGATCATATGAGCATAATATGGCTAATAATATGAGTTAGATTGATAATAATAAGTGGAATAAGTATAGTAGTTGACGTTCCATCGATCATATAAGCATAATATGGCTAATAATATGAGGTAGATAGATAATAATAAGAGTAATGAGTATAGTAATTGCAGTTCTATCGATCATATAAGCATAATATGGCTAATAATATGAGTTAGATTGATAATAATAAGAGTAATAAGTATAGTGATTGTCGTTCTATCGATCACATAAGCATAATATGGCTAATAACATGAGTTAGATTGATAATAATAATAGTAATAAGTGTAGAAATTGTCGTTCCATCGATCACATAAGCATAATATGGCTAATAATATGAGTTAGATTGATAATAATAAGAGTAATAAGTATAGTAATTGAAGCTCTATCGATCATATAAGCATAATATGGCTAATAATATGAGTTAGATTGATAATAGTAAGAGTAATAAGTATAGTAATTATCGTTCTACCGATCATACAAGCATAATATGGCTAATAATATGAGTTAGATTGATAATAATAAGCGTAATAATGATAGTAATTGTCGTTCTATCGATCATATCTGCATAATATGATTAATAATATGTGTTGGATTGATAATAGTGAGTGTAATAAGTATAGTAATTGTCGTTCTATCGATCATATAAGCATAATATGGCTAATAATATGAGTTAGATTGATAATAATAAGAGTATTAAGTATAGTAGTTGTCGTCCTATCGATCATATCTGCATAATATGGTTAATAATATGAGTTAGATTGATAATAATAAGAGTATTAAGTATAGTAATTGTCGTCCTATCGATCATATAAGCATAACATGGCTAATAATATGAGGTAGATTGATAATAATAAGAGTAATAAGTATAGTAATTGTCGTTCGATCAATCACATAAGCATAATATGGCTAATAATGTGAGTTAGATTGATAATAATAAGAGTAATGAGTATAGTAATTGTCGTTCTATCGATCATATAAGCATAATATGGCTAATAATATGAGTTAGATTGATAATAATAAGAGTAATGAGAATAGTAATTGTCGTTCTATAGATCGTTTAAGCACAATATCGCTAATAATGTGAGTTAGATTTATAATAATAAGAGTAACGAGTATAGTAATTGTAGTTCTATCGATCATATGTGCATAATATGGTAAACAATATGAGTTAGATTGATAATAATAAGAGTAATAAGTATAGTAATTGTAGTTCTATCGATCATATAAGCATAATATGGCTAATAATATGAGTTAGGTTGATAATAATAAGAGTAATAAGTATAGTAATTATCGCTCTATCGATCATATAAGCATAATATGCCTAATAATATGTGTTAGATTGATAATAATAAGAGTAATAAGTATAGTAATTGTCGGTCTATCGATCATATAAGCATAATATGATTAATAATATGAGTTAGATTGATAATAATAAGAGTAATAAGTATAGTAATTGTCGGTCTATCGATCATATAAGCATAATATGATTAATAATATGAGTTAGATTGATAATAATAAGAGTAATAAGTATAGTAATTGTCGTTCTATCGATCATATGAGCATAATATGGCTCATAATATGAGTTAGATTGATAATAATAAGTGTAATAAGTATAGTAGTTGACGTTCTATCGATCATATAAGCATAATATGGCTAATAATATGAGGTAGATTGATAATAATAAGAGTAATGGGTATAGTAATTGTAGTTCTATCGATCATATAAGCATAATATGGCTAATAATATGAGTTAGATTGATAATAATAAGAGTAATAAGTATAGTAATTGTCGTTCTATCAATCACATAAGCATAATATGGCTAATAGTATGAGTTAGATTGATAATAATAAGTGTAATAAGTATAGTAGTTGACGTTCCATCGATCATATTAGCATAATATGGCTAATAATATGAGGTAGATTGATAATAATAAGAGTAATGAGTATAGTAATTGCAGCTCTATCGATCATATAAGCATAATATGGCTAATAATATGAGTTAGATTGATAATAATAAGTGTAATAAGTATAGTGGTTGACGTTCCATCGATCATATAAGCATAATATGGCTAATAATATGAGGTAGATTGATAATAATAAGAGTAATGAGTATAGTAATTGTAGTTCTATCGATCATATAAGCATAATGTGGCTAATAATATGAGTTAGATTGATAATAATAAGAGTAATGAGTATAGCAATTGTCGTTCTATAGATCGTTTAAGCATAATATCGATAATAATGTGAGTTAGATTGATAATAATAAAAGTAATGAGTATAGTAATTGCAGATCTATCGATCATATGTGCATAGTATGGTTAACAATATGAGTTAGATTTATAATAATAAGAGTAATAAGTACAGTAATTGTCGTTCGATCAATCACATAAGCATAATATGGCTAATAATGTGAGTTAGATTGATAATAATAAGAGTAATGAGTATAGTAATTGTCGTTCTATCGATCATATAAGCATAATATGGCTAATAATATGAGTTAGATTGATAATAATAAGAGTATTAAGTATAGTAGTTGTCGTCCTATCGATCATATCTGCATAATATGGTTAATAATATGAGTTAGATTGATAATAGTGTGTGTAATAAGTATAGCAATTGTAGTTCCATCGATCATATAATCATCATATGGTTAATAATATGAGTTAGATTGATAATAATAAGAGTAATGAGTATAGTATTTGTCGTTCTATCGATCGTATAAGCATAATATCGCTAATAATGTGTTTTAGATTGATAATAATAAGAGTAATAAGTAGAGTAATTGTAGTTCTATCGATCATATAAGCATAATGTGGCTAATAATATGAGTTAGATTGATAATAATAAGAGTAATAAGTATAGTAATTGTCGCTCTATCGATCATATAAGCATAACATGGCTAATTATATGAGGTAGATTGATAATAATAAGAGTAATAAGTATAGTAATTGTCGTTCTATCGACCATATCAGCATAATATGGTTAATAATTGAGTTTGATTGACAATAGTGAGTGTAATAAGTATAGTGATTGTCGTTCTGTCGATCATATAAGCATTATATGGCTAATAATATGAGTTAGATTGATAATAATAAGAGTAATAAGTATAGTAATTGTCGTTCTATCAATCACATAAGCAGAATATGGCTAACAGTATGAGTTGGGTTGATAATAATAAGAGTAATGAGTATAGTAATTGCAGATCTATCGGTCATATGTGCATAATATGGTTAACAATATGAGTTAGATTTATAATAATAAAAGTAATAAGTGTAGTAATGGTAGTTCTATCGATCATATAAGCATAATATGTCTAATAGTATGAGTTAGATTGATAATAATAAGAGTAATAAGTATAGTAATTGTCGCTCTATCGATCATATAAGCATAACATGGCTAATTATATGAGGTACATTGATAATAATAAGAGTAATAAGTATAGTAATTGTCGTTCTATCGACCATATCTGCATAATATGGTTAATAATTGAGTTTGATTGACAATAGTGAGTGTAATAAGTATAGTGATTGTCGTTCTGTCGATCATATAAGCATTATATGGCTAATAATATGAGTTAGATTGATAATAATAAGAGTAATAAGTATAGTAATTGTCGTTCTATCAATCACATAAGCACAATATGGCTAATAGTATGAGTTGGATTGATAATAATAAGAGTAATAAGTATAGTAATTGTCGCTCTATCGATCATATAAGCATAATATGATTAATAATGAGTTAGATTGATAATAATAAGAGTAATAAGTAGAGTAATTGTCGTTCTATCGATCACATAAGCATAATATGGCTAATAATATGAGTTAGATTGATAATAATAAGAGTAATAAGTATAGTAGTTGTCGTCCTATCGATCATATCTGCATAATATGGTTATTAATATGAGTTAGATTGATAATAGTGAGTGTAATAAGTATAGTAATTGTAGTTCTATCGATCATATACGCATCATATGGTTAATAATATGTGTTAGATTGATAATAATAGGAGTAATGAGTATAGTAATTGTCGTCCTATCGATCATATAAGCATAACATGGCTAATAATATGAGGTAGATTGATAATAATAAGAGTAATAAGTATAGTAATTGTCGTTCGATCAATCACATAAGCATAATATGGCTAATAATGTGAGTTAGATTGATAATAATAAGAGTAATGAGTATAGTAATTGTCGTTCTATCGATCATATAAGCATAATATGGCTAATAATATGAGTTAGATTGATAATAATAAGAGTAATGAGTATAGTAATTGTCGTTCTATAGATCGTTTAAGCACAATATCGCTAATAATGTGAGTTAGATTTATAATAATAAGAGTAACGAGTATAGTAATTGAAGTTCTATCGATCATATGTGCATAATATGGTAAACAATATGAGTTAGATTGATAATAATAAGAGTAATAAGTATAGTAATTGTAGTTCTATCGATCATATAAGCATAATATGGCTAATAATATGAGTTAGGTTGATAATAATAAGAGTAATAAGTATAGTAATTATCGCTCTATCGATCATATAAGCATAATATGCCTAATAATATGTGTTAGATTGATAATAATAAGAGTAATAAGTATAGTAATTGTCGGTCTATCGATCATATAAGCATAATATGCCTAATAATATGTGTTAGATTGATAATAATAAGAGTAATAAGTATAGTAATTGTCGGTCTATCGATCATATCTGCATAATATGGTTAATAATATGAGTTAGATTGATAATAGTGTGTGTAATAAGTATAGCAATTGTAGTTCTATCGATCATATAAGCATCATATGGTTAATAATATGAGTTAGATTGATAATAATAAGAGTAATGAGTATAGTATTTGTCGTTCTATCGATCGTATAAGCATAATATCGCTAATAATGTGTTTTAGATTGATAATAATAAGAGTAATAAGTAGAGTAATTGTAGTTCTATCGATCATATAAGCATAATGTGGCTAATAATATGAGTTAGATTGATAATAATAAGAGTAATAAGTATAGTAATTGTCGCTCTATCGATCATATAAGCATAATATGATTAATAATGAGTTAGATTGATAATAATAAGAGTAATAAGTAGAGTAATTGTCGTTCTATCGATCACATAAGCATAATATGGCTAATAATATGAGTTAGATTGATAATAATAAGCGTAATAATAATAGTAATTGTCGTTCTATCGATCATATCTGCATAATATGGTTAATAATATGTGTTGGATTGATAATAGTGAGTGTAATAAGTATAGTAATTGTCGTTCTATCGATCATATAAGCATAATATGGCTAATAATATGAGTTAGATTGATAATAATAAGAGTATTAAGTATAGTAGTTGTCGTCCTATCGATCATATCTGCATAATATGGTTAATAATATGAGTTAGATTGATAATAATAAGAGTATTAAGTATAGTAATTGTCGTCCTATCGATCATA
Source organism: Megachile rotundata (assembly GCF_050947335.1). Taxonomy (NCBI): domain Eukaryota; kingdom Metazoa; phylum Arthropoda; class Insecta; order Hymenoptera; family Megachilidae; genus Megachile; species Megachile rotundata. Next base: position 40,497 of record NW_027473618.1, on the reverse strand, counting down.
TAAGCATAACATGGCTAATAATATGAGGTAGATTGATAATAATAAGAGTAATAAGTATAGTAATTGTCGTTCGATCAATCACATAAGCATAATATGGCTAATAATGTGAGTTAGATTGATAATAATAAGAGTAATGAGTATAGTAATTGTCGTTCTATCGATCATATAAGCATAATATGGCTAATAATATGAGTTAGATTGATAATAATAAGAGTAATGAGTATAGTAATTGTAGTTCTATCGATCATATAAGCATAATATGGCTAATAATATGAGTTAGGTTGATAATAATAAGAGTAATAAGTATAGTAATTATCGCTCTATCGATCATATAAGCATAATATGCCTAATAATATGTGTTAGATTGATAATAATAAGAGTAATAAGTATAGTAATTGTCGGTCTATCGATCATATCTGCATAATATGGTTAATAATATGAGTTAGATTGATAATAGTGTGTGTAATAAGTATAGCAATTGTAGTTCTATCGATCATATAAGCATCATATGGTTAATAATATGAGTTAGATTGATAATAATAAGAGTAATGAGTATAGTATTTGTCGTTCTATCGATCGTATAAGCATAATATCGCTAATAATGTGTTTTAGATTGATAATAATAAGAGTAATAAGTAGAGTAATTGTAGTTCTATCGATCATATAAGCATAATGTGGCTAATAATATGAGTTAGATTGATAATAATAAGAGTAATAAGTATAGTAATTGTCGCTCTATCGATCATATAAGCATAATATGATTAATAATGAGTTAGATTGATAATAATAAGAGTAATAAGTAGAGTAATTGTCGTTCTATCGATCACATAAGCATAATATGGCTAATAATATGAGTTAGATTGATAATAATAAGAGTAATAAGTATAGTAGTTGTCGTCCTATCGATCATATCTGCATAATATGGTTAATAATATGAGTTAGATTGATAATAGTGAGTGTAATAAGTATAGTAATTGTAGTTCTATCGATCATATACGCATCATATGGTTGATAATATGTGTTAGATTGATAATAATAGGAGTAATGAGTATAGTAATTGTCGGTCTATCGATCATATAAGCATAATATGGCTAATAATATGAGTTAGATTGATAATAATAAGAGTAATAAGTATAGTAATTGAAGCTCTATCGATCATATAAGCATAATATGGCTAATAATATGAGTTAGATTGATAATAGTAAGAGTAATAAGTATAGTAATTATCGTTCTACCGATCATACAAGCATAATATGGCTAATAATATGAGTTAGATTGATAATAATAAGCGTAATAATAATAGTAATTGTCGTTCTATCGATCATATCTGCATAATATGGTTAATAATATGTGTTGGATTGATAATAGTGAGTGTAATAAGTATAGTAATTGTCGTTCTATCGATCATATAAGCATAATATGGCTAATAATATGAGTTAGATTGATAATAATAAGAGTATTAAGTATAGTAGTTGTCGTCCTATCGATCATATCTGCATAATATGGTTAATAATATGAGTTAGATTGATAATAATAAGAGTATTAAGTATAGTAATTGTCGTCCTATCGATCATATAAGCATAACATGGCTAATAATATGAGGTAGATTGATAATAATAAGAGTAATAAGTATAGTAAATGTCGTTCGATCAATCACATAAGCATAATATGGCTAATAATGTGAGTTAGATTGATAATAATAAGAGTAATGAGTATAGTAATTGTCGTTCTATCGATCATATAAGCATAATATGGCTAATAATATGAGTTAGATTGATAATAATAAGAGTAATGAGAATAGTAATTGTCGTTCTATAGATCGTTTAAGCACAATATCGCTAATAATGTGAGTTAGATTTATAATAATAAGAGTAACGAGTATAGTAATTGTAGTTCTATCGATCATATGTGCATAATATGGTAAACAATATGAGTTAGATTGATAATAATAAGAGTAATAAGTATAGTAATTGTAGTTCTATCGATCATATAAGCATAATATGGCTAATAATATGAGTTAGGTTGATAATAATAAGAGTAATAAGTATAGTAATTATCGCTCTATCGATCATATAAGCATAATATGCCTAATAATATGTGTTAGATTGATAATAATAAGAGTAATAAGTATAGTAATTGTCGGTCTATCGATCATATAAGCATAATATGATTAATAATATGAGTTAGATTGATAATAATAAGAGTAATAAGTATAGTAATTGTCGGTCTATCGATCATATAAGCATAATATGATTAATAATATGAGTTAGATTGATAATAATAAGAGTAATAAGTATAGTAATTGTCGTTCTATCGATCATATGAGCATAATATGGCTCATAATATGAGTTAGATTGATAATAATAAGTGTAATAAGTATAGTAGTTGACGTTCTATCGATCATATAAGCATAATATGGCTAATAATATGAGGTAGATTGATAATAATAAGAGTAATGGGTATAGTAATTGTAGTTCTATCGATCATATAAGCATAATATGGCTAATAATATGAGTTAGATTGATAATAATAAGAGTAATAAGTATAGTAATTGTCGTTCTATCAATCACATAAGCATAATATGGCTAATAGTATGAGTTAGATTGATAATAATAAGTGTAATAAGTATAGTAGTTGACGTTCCATCGATCATATTAGCATAATATGGCTAATAATATGAGGTAGATTGATAATAATAAGAGTAATGAGTATAGTAATTGCAGCTCTATCGATCATATAAGCATAATATGGCTAATAATATGAGTTAGATTGATAATAATAAGTGTAATAAGTATAGTAGTTGACGTTCCATCGATCATATAAGCATAATATGGCTAATAATATGAGGTAGATTGATAATAATAAGAGTAATGAGTATAGTAATTGTAGTTCTATCGATCATATAAGCATAATGTGGCTAATAATATGAGTTAGATTGATAATAATAAGAGTAATGAGTATAGCAATTGTCGTTCTATAGATCGTTTAAGCATAATATCGATAATAATGTGAGTTAGATTGATAATAATAAAAGTAATGAGTATAGTAATTGCAGATCTATCGATCATATGTGCATAGTATGGTTAACAATATGAGTTAGATTTATAATAATAAGAGTAATAAGTATAGTAATTGTCGTTCGATCAATCACATAAGCATAATATGGCTAATAATGTGAGTTCGATTGATAATAATAAGAGTAATGAGTATAGTAATTGTCGTTCTATCGATCATATAAGCATAATATGGCTAATAATATGAGTTAGATTGATAATAATAAGAGTATTAAGTATAGTAGTTGTCGTCCTATCGATCATATCTGCATAATATGGTTAATAATATGAGTTAGATTGATAATAATAAGAGTAATGAGTATAGTATTTGTCGTTCTATCGATCGTATAAGCATAATATCGCTAATAATGTGTTTTAGATTGATAATAATAAGAGTAATAAGTAGAGTAATTGTAGTTCTATCGATCATATAAGCATAATGTGGCTAATAATATGAGTTAGATTGATAATAATAAGAGTAATAAGTATAGTAATTGTCGCTCTATCGATCATATAAGCATAATATGATTAATAATGAGTTAGATTGATAATAATAAGAGTAATAAGTAGAGTAATTGTCGTTCTATCGATCACATAAGCATAATATGGCTAATAATATGAGTTAGATTGATAATAATAAGAGTAATAAGTATAGTAGTTGTCGTCCTATCGATCATATCTGCATAATATGGTTAATAATATGAGTTAGATTGATAATAGTGAGTGTAATAAGTAAAGTAATTGTAGTTCTATCGATCATATAAGCATCATATGGTTAATAATATGTGTTAGATTGATAATAATAGGAGTAATGAGTATAGTAATTGTCGGTCTATCGATCATATAAGCATAATATGGCTAATAATATGAGTTAGATTGATAATAATAAGAGTAGTAAGTATAGTAATTGAAGCTCTATCGATCATATAAGCATAATATGGCTAATAATATGAGTTAGATTGATAATAGTAAGAGTAATAAGTATAGTAATTATCGTTCTACCGATCATACAAGCATAATATGGCTAATAATATGAGTTAGATAGATAATAATAAGCGTAATAATAATAGTAATTGTCGTTCTATCGATCATATCTGCATAATATGGTTAATAATATGTGTTGGATTGATAATAGTGAGTGTAATAAGTATAGTAATTGTCGTTCTATCGATCATATAAGCATAATATGGCTAATAATATGAGTTAGATTGATAATAATAAGAGTATTAAGTATAGTAGTTGTCGTCCTATCGATCATATCTGCATAATATGGTTAATAATATGAGTTAGATTGATAATAATAAGAGTAATATGTATAGTGATTGTCATTCTATCGCTCACATAAGCATAATATGGCTAATAACATGAGTTAGATTGATAATAATAATAGTAATAAGTATAGAAATTCTCGTTCCATCGATCATATAAGCATAATATGCCTAATAATATGTGTTAGATTGATAATAATAAGAGTAATAAGTATAGTAATTGTCGTTCTATCGACCATATCTGCATAATATGGTTAATAATTGAGTTTGATTGACAATAGTGAGTGTAATAAGTAAAGTAATTCTCGTTCTGTCGATCATATACGCATAACATGGCTAATTATATGATGTAGATTGATAATAATAAGAGTATTAAGTATAGTGATTGTCATTCTATCGATCACACAAGCATAATATGGCTAATAACATGAGTTAGATTGATAATAATAAGAGTAATATGTATAGTGATTGTCATTCTATCGCTCACATAAGCATAATATGGCTAATAACATGAGTTAGATTGATAATAATAATAGTAATAAGTATAGAAATTGTCGTTCCATCGATCACATAAGCAGAATATGGCTAATAATATGAGTTAGATTTATAATAATAAGAGTAATAAGTATAGTAATTGTAGTTCTATCGATCATATAAGCATAATATGGCTAATAATATGAGTTAGATTGATAATAATAAGAGTAATAAGTATAGTAATTGTCGTTCTATCAATCACATAAGCATAATATGGCTAATAGTATGAGGTAGATTGATAATAATAAGAGTAATGAGTATAGTAATTGTCGTTCTATCGATCATATAAGCATAATATGGCTAATAATATGAGTTAGATTGATAATAATAACAGTAATGAGTATAGTAATTGTCGTCCTATAGATCGTTTAAGCACAATATCGCTAATAATGTGAGTTAGATTTATAATAATAAGAGTAACGAGTGTAGTAATTGTAGTACTATCGATCATATGTGCATAATATGGTAAACAATATGAGTTTGATAATAATAAGAGTAATAAGTATAGTAATTGTAGTTCTATCGATCATATAAGCATAATATGGCTAATAATATGAGTTGGATTGATAATATTAAGAGTAATAAGTATAGTAATTATCGCTCTATCGATCATATAAGCATAACATGGCTAATAATATGAGGCAGATTGATAATAATAAGAGTAATATGTATAGTGATTGTCATTCTATCGATCACACAAGCATAATATGGCTAATAACATGAGTTAGATTGATAATAATAATAGTAATAAGTATAGAAATTGTCGTTCTCTCGATCACATAAGCACAATATGGCTAATAATATGAGTTAGATTTATAATAATAAGAGTAATAAGTATAGTAATTGTCGCTCTATCGATCATATAAGCATAATATGCCTAATAATATGTGTTAGATTGATAATAACAAGAGTAATAAGTATAGTAATTGTCGGTCTATCGATCATATAAGCATAATATGATTAATAATGAGTTAGATTGATAATAATAAGAGTATTAAGTATAGTAATTGTCGTCCTATCGATCATATAAGCATAACATGGCTAATAATATGAGGTAGATTGATAATAATAAGAGTAATAAGTATAGTAATTGTCGTTCGATCAATCACATAAGCATAATATGGCTAATAATGTGAGTTAGATTGATAATAATAAGAGTAATGGGTATAGTAATTGTCGGTCTATCGATCATATCTGCATAATATGGTTAATAATATGAGTTAGATTGATAATAGTGTGTGTAATAAGAGTAGCAATTGTAGTTCTATCGATCATATAAGCATCATATGGTTAATAATATGAGTTAGATTGATAATAATAAGAGTAATGAGTACAGTATTTGTCGTTCTATCGATCGTATAAGCATAATATCGCTAATAATGTGTTTTAGATTGATAATAATAAGAGTAATAAGTAGAGTAATTGTAGTTCTATCGATCATATAAGCATAATGTGGCTAATAATATGAGTTAGATTGATAATAATAAGAGTAATAAGTATAGTAATTGTCGCTCTATCGATCATATAAGCATAATATGATTAATAATGAGTTAGATTGATAATAATAAGAGTAATAAGTAGAGTAATTGTCGTTCTATCGATCACATAAGCATAATATGGCTAATAATATGAGTTAGATTGATAATAATAAGAGTAATAAGTATAGTAGTTGTCGTCCTATCGATCATATCTGCATAATATGGTTAATAATATGAGTTAGATTGATAATAGTGAGTGTAATAAGTATAGTAATTGTAGTTCTATCGATCATATACGCATCATATGGTTGATAATATGTGTTAGATTGATAATAATAGGAGTAATGAGTATAGTAATTGTCGGTCTATCGATCATATAAGCATAATATGGCTAATAATATGAGTTAGATTGATAATAATAAGAGTAATAAGTATAGTAATTGAAGCTCTATCGATCATATAAGCATAATATGGCTAATAATATGAGTTAGATTGATAATAGTAAGAGTAATAAGTATAGTAATTATCGTTCTACCGATCATACAAGCATAATATGGCTAATAATATGAGTTAGATAGATAATAATAAGCGTAATAATAATAGTAATTGTCGTTCTATCGATCATATCTGCATAATATGGTTAATAATATGTGTTGGATTGATAATAGTGAGTGTAATAAGTATAGTAATTGTCGTTCTATCGATCATATAAGCATAATATGGCTAATAATATGAGTTAGATTGATAATAATAAGAGTATTAAGTATAGTAGTTGTCGTCCTATCGATCATATCTGCATAATATGGTTAATAATATGAGTTAGATTGATAATAATAAGAGTAATATGTATAGTGATTGTCATTCTATCGCTCACATAAGCATAATATGGCTAATAACATGAGTTAGATTGATAATAATAATAGTAATAAGTATAGAAATTCTCGTTCCATCGATCATATAAGCATAATATGCCTAATAATATGTGTTAGGTTGATAATAATAAGAGTAATAAGTATAGTAATTGTCGTTCTATCGACCATATCTGCATAATATGGTTAATAATTGAGTTTGATTGACAATAGTGAGTGTAATAAGTAAAGTAATTCTCGTTCTGTCGATCATATACGCATAACATGGCTAATTATATGATGTAGATTGATAATAATAAGAGTATTAAGTATAGTGATTGTCATTCTATCGATCACACAAGCATAATATGGCTAATAACATGAGTTAGATTGATAATAATAAGAGTAATATGTATAGTGATTGTCATTCTATCGCTCACATAAGCATAATATGGCTAATAACATGAGTTAGATTGATAATAATAATAGTAATAAGTATAGAAATTGTCGTTCCATCGATCACATAAGCAGAATATGGCTAATAATATGAGTTAGATTTATAATAATAAGAGTAATAAGTATAGTAATTGTAGTTCTATCGATCATATAAGCATAATATGGCTAATAATATGAGTTAGATTGATAATAATAAGAGTAATAAGTATAGTAATTGTCGTTCTATCAATCACATAAGCATAATATGGCTAATAGTATGAGGTAGATTGATAATAATAAGAGTAATGAGTATAGTAATTGTCGTTCTATCGATCATATAAGCATAATATGGCTAATAATATGAGTTAGATTGATAATAATAACAGTAATGAGTATAGTAATTGTCGTCCTATAGATCGTTTAAGCACAATATCGCTAATAATGTGAGTTAGATTTATAATAATAAGAGTAACGAGTGTAGTAATTGTAGTACTATCGATCATATGTGCATAATATGGTAAACAATATGAGTTTGATAATAATAAGAGTAATAAGTATAGTAATTGTAGTTCTATCGATCATATAAGCATAATATGGCTAATAATATGAGTTGGATTGATAATATTAAGAGTAATAAGTATAGTAATTATCGCTCTATCGATCATATAAGCATAACATGGCTAATAATATGAGGCAGATTGATAATAATAAGAGTAATATGTATAGTGATTGTCATTCTATCGATCACACAAGCATAATATGGCTAATAACATGAGTTAGATTGATAATAATAATAGTAATAAGTATAGAAATTGTCGTTCTCTCGATCACATAAGCACAATATGGCTAATAATATGAGTTAGATTTATAATAATAAGAGTAATAAGTATAGTAATTGTCGCTCTATCGATCATATAAGCATAATATGCCTAATAATATGTGTTAGATTGATAATAACAAGAGTAATAAGTATAGTAATTGTCGGTCTATCGATCATATAAGCATAATATGATTAATAATGAGTTAGATTGATAATAATAAGAGTATTAAGTATAGTAATTGTCGTCCTATCGATCATATAAGCATAACATGGCTAATAATATGAGGTAGATTGATAATAATAAGAGTAATAAGTATAGTAATTGTCGTTCGATCAATCACATAAGCATAATATGGCTAATAATGTGAGTTAGATTGATAATAATAAGAGTAATGGGTATAGTAATTGTCGTTCTATCGATCATATAAGCATAATATGGCTAATAATATGAGTTAGATTGATAATAATAAGAGTAATGAGTATCGTAATTGTCGTTCTATAGATCGTTTAAGCACAATATCGCTAATAATGTGAGTTAGATTTATAATAATAAGAGTAACGAGTATAGTAATTGTAGTTGTATCGATCATATGTGCATAATATGGTAAACAATATGAGTTAGATTGATAATAATAAGAGTAATAAGTATAGTAATTGTAGTTCTATCGATCATATAAGCATAATATGGCTAATAATATGAGTTAGGTTGATAATAATAAGAGTAATAAGTATAGTAATTGTCGTTCTACCAATCACATAAGCATAATATGGCTAATAATATGAGTTAGATTGATAATATTATGAGTAATAAGTATAGTAATTATCGCTCTATCGATCATATAAGCATAACATGGCTAATAATATGAGGCAGATTGATAATAATAAGAGTAATATGTATAGTGATTGTCATTCTATCGATCACACAAGCATAATATGATTAATAATATGAGTTAGATTGATTATAATAAGAGTAATAAGTATAGTAATTGTCGGTCTATCGATCATATAAGCATAATATGATTAATAATATGAGCTAGATTGATAATAATAAGAGTAATAAGTATAGTAATTGTCGTTCTATCGATCATATGAGCATAATATGGCTCATAATATGAGTTAGATTGATAATAATAAGTGTAATAAGTATAGTAGTTGACGTTCTATCGATCATATAAGCATAATATGGCTAATAATATGAGGTAGATTGATAATAATAAGAGTAATGGGTATTGTAATTGTAGTTCTATCGATCATATAAGCATCATATGGTTAATAATATGTGTTAGATTGATAATAATAGGAGTAATGAGTATAGTAATTGTCGGTATATCGATCATATAAGCATAATATGATTAATAATATGAGTTAGATTGATAATAATAAGAGTAGTAAGTATAGTAATTGTCGTTCTATCGATCATATGAGCATAATATGGCTAATAATATGAGTTAGATTGATAATAATAAGTGGAATAAGTATAGTAGTTGACGTTCCATCGATCATATAAGCATAATATGGCTAATAATATGAGGTAGATAGATAATAATAAGAGTAATGAGTATAGTAATTGCAGTTCTATCGATCATATAAGCATAATATGCCAAATAATATGTGTTAGATTGATAATAACAAGAGTAATAAGTATAGTAATTGTCGGTCTATCGATCATATAAGCATAATATGATTAATAATGAGTTAGATTGATAATAATAAGAGTAATAAGTATAGTAATTGTCGTCCTATCGATCATATAAGCATAACATGGCTAATTATATGATGTAGATTGATAATAATAAGAGTAATAAGTATAGTAATTGTCGTTCTATCGACCATATCTGCATAATATGGTTAATAATTGAGTTTGATTGACAATAGTGAGTGTAATAAGTATAGTAATTGTCGTTCTGTCGATCATATAAGGATAACATGGCTAATTATATGATGTAGATTGATAATAATAAGAGTATTAAGTATAGTAATTGTCGTCCTATCGATCATATAAGCATAACATGGCTAATAATTTGAGGCAGATTGATAATAATAAAAGTAATAAGTATAGTAATTGTCGTTCGATCAATCACATAAGCATAATATGGCTAATAATGTGAGTTAAATTGATAATAATAACAGTAATGAGTATAGTAATTGTCGTTCTATCGATCATATAAGCATAATATGGTTAATAATATGAGTTAGATTGATAATAATAAGAGTAATGAGTATAGCAATTGTCGTTCTATAGATCGTTTAAGCATAATATCGCTAATAATGTGAGTTAGATTGATAATAATAAGAGTAATGAGTATAGTAATTGCAGATCTATCGATCATATGTGCATAATATGGTTAACAATATGAGTTAGATTTATAATAATAAGAGTAATAAGTATAGTAATTGTAGTTCTATCGATCATATAAGTATAATATGGCTAATAATATGAGTTAGATTGATAATAATAAGAGTAATAAGTATAGTAATTGTCGTTCTATCGACCATATCTGCATAATATGGTTAATAATTGAGTTTGATTGACAATAGTGGGTGTAATAAGTATAGTAATTCTCGTTCTGTCGATCATATACGCATAACATGGCTAATTATATGATGTAGATTGATAATAATAAGAGTATTAAGTATAGTAATTGTCGTCCTATCGATCATATAAGCATAACATGGCTAATAATATGAGGCAGATTGATAATAATAAGAGTAATATGTATAGTGATTGTCATTCTATCGCTCACATAAGCATAATATGGCTAATAACATGAGTTAGATTGATAATAATAATAGTAATAAGTATAGAAATTGTCGTTCCATCGATCACATAAGCAGAATATGGCTAATAATATGAGTTAGATTTATAATAATAAGAGTAATAAGTATAGTAATTGTAGTTCTATCGATCATATAAGCATAATATGGCTAATAATATGAGTTAGATTGATAATAATAAGAGTAATAAGTATAGTAATTGTCGTTCTATCAATCACATAAGCATAATATGGCTAATAGTATGAGTTAGATTGATAATAATAAGAGTAATGAGTATAGTAATTGTCGTTCTATCGATCATATAAGCATAATATGGCTAATAATATGAGTTAGATTGATAATAATAACAGTAATGAGTATAGTAATTGTCGTCCTATAGATCGTTTAAGCACAATATCGCTAATAATGTGAGTTAGATTTATAATAATAAGAGTAACGAGTGTAGTAATTGTAGTACTATCGATCATATGTGCATAATATGGTAAACAATATGAGTTTGATAATAATAAGAGTAATAAGTATAGTAATTGTAGTTCTATCGATCATATAAGCATAATATGGCTAATAATATGAGTTAGGTTGATAATAATAAGAGTAATAAGTATAGTAATTGTCGTTCTATCAATCACATAAGCATAATATGGCTAATAATATGAGTTAGATTGATAATATTAAGAGTAATAAGTATAGTAATTATCGCTCTATCGATCATATAAGCATAACATGGCTAATAATATGAGGCAGATTGATAATAATAAGAGTAATATGTATAGTGATTGTCATTCTATCGATCACACAAGCATAATATGGCTAATAACATGAGTTAGATTGATAATAATAATAGTAATAAGTATAGAAATTGTCGTTCTCTCGATCACATAAGCACAATATGGCTAATAATATGAGTTAGATTTATAATAATAAGAGTAATAAGTATAGTAATTGTCGCTCTATCGATCATATAAGCATAATATGCCTAATAATATGTGTTAGATTGATAATAACAAGAGTTATAAGTATAGTAATTGTCGGTCTATCGATCATATAAGCATAATATGATTAATAATGAGTTAGATTGATAATAATAAGAGTATTAAGTATAGTAATTGTCGTCCTATCGATCATATAAGCATAACATGGCTAATAATATGAGGTAGATTGATAATAATAAGAGTAATAAGTATAGTAATTGTCGTTCGATCAATCACATAAGCATAATATGGCTAATAATGTGAGTTAGATTGATAATAATAAGAGTAATGGGTATAGTAATTGTCGTTCTATCGATCATATAAGCATAATATGGCTAATAATATGAGTTAGATTGATAATAATAAGAGTAATGAGTATTGTAATTGTCGTTCTATAGATCGTTTAAGCACAATATCGCTAATAATGTGAGTTAGATTTATAATAATAAGAGTAACGAGTATAGTAATTGTAGTTCTATCGATCATATGTGCATAATATGGTAAACAATATGAGTTAGATTGATAATAATAAGAGTAATAAGTATAGTAATTGTAGTTCTATCGATCATATAAGCATAATATGGCTAATAGTATGAGTTAGATTGATAATAATAAGTGTAATAAGTATAGTAGTTGTCGTTCTACCAATCACATAAGCATAATATGGCTAATAATATGAGTTAGATTGATAATATTATGAGTAATAAGTATAGTAATTATCGCTCTATCGATCATATAAGCATAACATGGCTAATAATATGAGGCAGATTGATAATAATAAGAGTAATATGTATAGTGATTGTCATTCTATCGATCACACAAGCATCATATGGTTAATAATATGTGTTAGATTGATAATAATAAGAGTAATGAGTATAGTAATTGTCGGTATATCGATCATATAAGCATAATATGATTAATAATATGAGTTAGATTGATAATAATAAGAGTAGTAAGTATAGTAATTGTCGTTCTATCGATCATATGAGCATAATATGGCTAATAATATGAGTTAGATTGATAATAATAAGTGGAATAAGTATAGTAGTTGACGTTCCATCGATCATATAAGCATAATATGGCTAATAATATGAGGTAGATAGATAATAATAAGAGTAATGAGTATAGTAATTGCAGTTCTATCGATCATATAAGCATAATATGGCTAATAATATGAGTTAGATTGATAATAATAAGAGTAATAAGTATAGTGATTGTCGTTCTAACGATCACATAAGCATAATATGGCTAATAATATGAGTTAGACTGATAATAATAAGAGTAATAAGTATAGTAATTGTCGTCCTATCGATCATATAAGCATAACATGGCTAATTATATGATGTAGATTGATAATAATAAGAGTAATAAGTATAGTAATTGTCGTTCTATCGACCATATCTGCATAATATGGTTAATAATTGAGTTTGATTGACAATAGTGAGTGTAATAAGTATAGTAATTGTCGTTCTGTCGATCATATAAGCATAACATGGCTAATTATATGATGTAGATTGATAATAATAAGAGTATTAAGTATAGTAAATGTCGTCCTATCGATCATATAAGCATAACATGGCTAATAATATGAGGCAGATTGATAATAATAAGAGTAATATGTATAGTGATTGTCATTCTATCGCTCACATAAGCATAATATGGCTAATAACATGAGTTAGATTGATAATAATAATAGTAATAAGTGTAGAAATTGTCGTTCCATCGATCACATAAGCATAATATGGCTAATAATATGAGTTAGATTGATAATAATAAGAGTAATAAGTATAGTAATTGAAGCTCTATCGATCATATAAGCATAATATGGCTAATAATATGAGTTAGATTGATAATAGTAAGAGTAATAAGTATAGTAATTATCGTTCTACCGATCATACAAGCATAATATGGCTAATAATATGAGTTAGATTGATAATAATAAGCGTAATAATGATAGTAATTGTCGTTCTATCGATCATATCTGCATAATATGGTTAATAATATGTGTTGGATTGATAATAGTGAGTGTAATAAGTATAGTAATTGTCGTTCTATCGATCATATAAGCATAATATGGCTAATAATATGAGTTAGATTGATAATAATAAGAGTATTAAGTATAGTAGTTGTCGTCCTATCGATCATATCTGCATAATATGGTTAATAATATGAGTTAGATTGATAATAATAAGAGTATTAAGTATAGTAATTGTCGTCCTATCGATCATATAAGCATAACATGGCTAATAATATGAGGTAGATTGATAATAATAAGAGTAATAAGTATAGTAATTGTCGTTCGATCAATCACATAAGCATAATATGGCTAATAATGTGAGTTAGATTGATAATAATAAGAGTAATGAGTATAGTAATTGTCGTTCTATCGATCATATAAGCATAATATGGCTAATAATATGAGTTAGATTGATAATAATAAGAGTAATGAGAATAGTAATTGTCGTTCTATAGATCGTTTAAGCACAATATCGCTAATAATGTGAGTTAGATTTATAATAATAAGAGTAACGAGTATAGTAATTGTAGTTCTATCGATCATATGTGCATAATATGGTAAACAATATGAGTTAGATTGATAATAATAAGAGTAATAAGTATAGTAATTGTAGTTCTATCGATCATATAAGCATAATATGGCTAATAATATGAGTTAGGTTGATAATAATAAGAGTAATAAGTATAGTAATTATCGCTCTATCGATCATATAAGCATAATATGCCTAATAATATGTGTTAGATTGATAATAATAAGAGTAATAAGTATAGTAATTGTCGGTCTATCGATCATATAAGCATAATATGATTAATAATATGAGTTAGATTGATAATAATAAGAGTAATAAGTATAGTAATTGTCGGTCTATCGATCATATAAGCATAATATGATTAATAATATGAGTTAGATTGATAATAATAAGAGTAATAAGTATAGTAATTGTCGTTCTATCGATCATATGAGCATAATATGGCTCATAATATGAGTTAGATTGATAATAATAAGTGTAATAAGTATAGTAGTTGACGTTCTATCGATCATATAAGCATAATATGGCTAATAATATGAGGTAGATTGATAATAATAAGAGTAATGGGTATAGTAATTGTAGTTCTATCGATCATATAAGCATAATATGGCTAATAATATGAGTTAGATTGATAATAATAAGAGTAATAAGTATAGTAATTGTCGTTCTATCAATCACATAAGCATAATATGGCTAATAGTATGAGTTAGATTGATAATAATAAGTGTAATAAGTATAGTAGTTGACGTTCCATCGATCATATTAGCATAATATGGCTAATAATATGAGGTAGATTGATAATAATAAGAGTAATGAGTATAGTAATTGCAGCTCTATCGATCATATAAGCATAATATGGCTAATAATATGAGTTAGATTGATAATAATAAGTGTAATAAGTATAGTAGTTGACGTTCCATCGATCATATAAGCATAATATGGCTAATAATATGAGGTAGATTGATAATAATAAGAGTAATGAGTATAGTAATTGTAGTTCTATCGATCATATAAGCATAATGTGGCTAATAATATGAGTTAGATTGATAATAATAAGAGTAATGAGTATAGCAATTGTCGTTCTATAGATCGTTTAAGCATAATATCGATAATAATGTGAGTTAGATTGATAATAATAAAAGTAATGAGTATAGTAATTGCAGATCTATCGATCATATGTGCATAGTATGGTTAACAATATGAGTTAGATTTATAATAATAAGAGTAATAAGTATAGTAATTGTCGTTCGATCAATCACATAAGCATAATATGGCTAATAATGTGAGTTCGATTGATAATAATAAGAGTAATGAGTATAGTAATTGTCGTTCTATCGATCATATAAGCATAATATGGCTAATAATATGAGTTAGATTGATAATAATAAGAGTATTAAGTATAGTAGTTGTCGTCCTATCGATCATATCTGCATAATATGGTTAATAATATGAGTTAGATTGATAATAATAAGAGTAATGAGTATAGTATTTGTCGTTCTATCGATCGTATAAGCATAATATCGCTAATAATGTGTTTTAGATTGATAATAATAAGAGTAATAAGTAGAGTAATTGTAGTTCTATCGATCATATAAGCATAATGTGGCTAATAATATGAGTTAGATTGATAATAATAAGAGTAATAAGTATAGTAATTGTCGCTCTATCGATCATATAAGCATAATATGATTAATAATGAGTTAGATTGATAATAATAAGAGTAATAAGTAGAGTAATTGTAGTTCTATCGATCATATAAGCATAATATGGCTAATAATATGAGTTAGATTGATAATAATAAGAGTAATAAGTATAGTAATTGTCGTTCTATCAATCACATAAGCATAATATGGCTAATAGTATGAGTTAGATTGATAATAATAAGAGTAATGAGTATAGTAATTGTCGTTCTATCGATCATATAAGCATAATATGGCTAATAATATGAGTTAGATTGATAATAATAACAGTAATGAGTATAGTAATTGTCGTCCTATAGATCGTTTAAGCACAATATCGCTAATAATGTGAGTTAGATTTATAATAATAAGAGTAACGAGTGTAGTAATTGTAGTACTATCGATCATATGTGCATAATATGGTAAACAATATGAGTTTGATAATAATAAGAGTAATAAGTATAGTAATTGTAGTTCTATCGATCATATAAGCATAATATGGCTAATAATATGAGTTGGATTGATAATATTAAGAGTAATAAGTATAGTAATTATCGCTCTATCGATCATATAAGCATAACATGGCTAATAATATGAGGCAGATTGATAATAATAAGAGTAATATGTATAGTGATTGTCATTCTATCGATCACACAAGCATAATATGGCTAATAACATGAGTTAGATTGATAATAATAATAGTAATAAGTATAGAAATTGTCGTTCTCTCGATCACATAAGCACAATATGGCTAATAATATGAGTTAGATTTATAATAATAAGAGTAACAAGTATAGTAATTGTCGCTCTATCGATCATATAAGCATAATATGCCTAATAATATGTGTTAGATTGATAATAACAAGAGTAATAAGTATAGTAATTGTCGGTCTATCGATCATATAAGCATAATATGATTAATAATGAGTTAGATTGATAATAATAAGAGTATTAAGTATAGTAATTGTCGTCCTATCGATCATATAAGCATAACATGGCTAATAATATGAGGTAGATTGATAATAATAAGAGTAATAAGTATAGTAATTGTCGTTCGATCAATCACATAAGCATAATATGGCTAATAATGTGAGTTAGATTGATAATAATAACAGTAATGAGTATAGTAATTGTCGTCCTATAGATCGTTTAAGCACAATATCGCTAATAATGTGAGTTAGATTTATAATAATAAGAGTAACGAGTGTAGTAATTGTAGTACTATCGATCATATGTGCATAATATGGTAAACAATATGAGTTTGATAATAATAAGAGTAATAAGTATAGTAATTGTAGTTCTATCGATCATATAAGCATAATATGGCTAATAATATGAGTTGGATTGATAATATTAAGAGTAATAAGTATAGTAATTATCGCTCTATCGATCATATAAGCATAACATGGCTAATAATATGAGGCAGATTGATAATAATAAGAGTAATATGTATAGTGATTGTCATTCTATCGATCACACAAGCATAATATGGCTAATAACATGAGTTAGATTGATAATAATAATAGTAATAAGTATAGAAATTGTCGTTCTCTCGATCACATAAGCACAATATGGCTAATAATATGAGTTAGATTTATAATAATAAGAGTAACAAGTATAGTAATTGTCGCTCTATCGATCATATAAGCATAATATGCCGAATAATATGTGTTAGATTGATAATAACAAGAGTAATAAGTATAGTAATTGTCGGTCTATCGATCATATAAGCATAATATGATTAATAATGAGTTAGATTGATAATAATAAGAGTATTAAGTATAGTAATTGTCGTCCTATCGATCATATAAGCATAACATGGCTAATAATATGAGGTAGATTGATAATAATAAGAGTAATAAGTATAGTAATTGTCGTTCGATCAATCACATAAGCATAATATGGCTAATAATGTGAGTTAGATTGATAATAATAAGAGTAATGGGTATAGTAATTGTCGTTCTATCGATCATATAAGCATAATATGGCTAATAATATGAGTTAGATTGATAATAATAAGAGTAATGAGTATTGTAATTGTCGTTCTATAGATCGTTTAAGCACAATATCGCTAATAATGTGAGTTAGATTTATAATAATAAGAGTAACGAGTATAGTAATTGTAGTTCTATCGATCATATGTGCATAATATGGTAAACAATATGAGTTAGATTGATAATAATAAGAGTAATAAGTATAGTAATTGTAGTTCTATCGATCATATAAGCATAATATGGCTAATAATATGAGTTAGGTTGATAATAATAAGAGTAATAAGTATAGTAATTGTCGTTCTACCAATCACATAAGCATAATATGGCTAATAATATGAGTTAGATTGATAATATTATGAGTAATAAGTATAGTAATTATCGCTCTATCGATCATATAAGCATAACATGGCTAATAATATGAGGCAGATTGATAATAATAAGAGTAATATGTATAGTGATTGTCATTCTATCGATCACACAAGCATAATATGATTAATAATATGAGTTAGATTGATTATAATAAGAGTAATAAGTATAGTAATTGTCGGTCTATCGATCATATAAGCATAATATGATTAATAATATGAGCTAGATTGATAATAATAAGAGTAATAAGTATAGTAATTGTCGTTCTATCGATCATATGAGCATAATATGGCTCATAATATGAGTTAGATTGATAATAATAAGTGTAATAAGTATAGTAGTTGACGTTCTATCGATCATATAAGCATAATATGGCTAATAATATGAGGTAGATTGATAATAATAAGAGTAATGGGTATTGTAATTGTAGTTCTATCGATCATATAAGCATCATATGGTTAATAATATGTGTTAGATTGATAATAATAGGAGTAATGAGTATAGTAATTGTCGGTATATCGATCATATAAGCATAATATGATTAATAATATGAGTTAGATTGATAATAATAAGAGTAGTAAGTATAGTAATTGTCGTTCTATCGATCATATGAGCATAATATGGCTAATAATATGAGTTAGATTGATAATAATAAGTGGAATAAGTATAGTAGTTGACGTTCCATCGATCATATAAGCATAATATGGCTAATAATATGAGGTAGATAGATAATAATAAGAGTAATGAGTATAGTAATTGCAGTTCTATCGATCATATAAGCATAATATGCCAAATAATATGTGTTAGATTGATAATAACAAGAGTAATAAGTATAGTAATTGTCGGTCTATCGATCATATAAGCATAATATGATTAATAATGAGTTAGATTGATAATAATAAGAGTAATAAGTATAGTAATTGTCGTCCTATCGATCATATAAGCATAACATGGCTAATTATATGATGTAGATTGATAATAATAAGAGTAATAAGTATAGTAATTGTCGTTCTATCGACCATATCTGCATAATATGGTTAATAATTGAGTTTGATTGACAATAGTGAGTGTAATAAGTATAGTAATTGTCGTTCTGTCGATCATATAAGGATAACATGGCTAATTATATGATGTAGATTGATAATAATAAGAGTATTAAGTATAGTAATTGTCGTCCTATCGATCATATAAGCATAACATGGCTAATAATTTGAGGCAGATTGATAATAATAAGAGTAATAAGTATAGTAATTGTCGTTCGATCAATCACATAAGCATAATATGGCTAATAATGTGAGTTAAATTGATAATAATAACAGTAATGAGTATAGTAATTGTCGTTCTATCGATCATATAAGCATAATATGGTTAATAATATGAGTTAGATTGATAATAATAAGAGTAATGAGTATAGCAATTGTCGTTCTATAGATCGTTTAAGCATAATATCGCTAATAATGTGAGTTAGATTGATAATAATAAGAGTAATGAGTATAGTAATTGCAGATCTATCGATCATATGTGCATAATATGGTTAACAATATGAGTTAGATTTATAATAATAAGAGTAATAAGTATAGTAATTGTAGTTCTATCGATCATATAAGCATAATATGGCTAATAATATGAGTTAGATTGATAATAATAAGAGTAATAAGTATAGTAATTGTCGTTCTATCGACCATATCTGCATAATATGGTTAATAATTGAGTTTGATTGACAATAGTGGGTGTAATAAGTATAGTAATTCTCGTTCTGTCGATCATATACGCATAACATGGCTAATTATATGATGTAGATTGATAATAATAAGAGTATTAAGTATAGTAATTATCGCTCTATCGATCATATAAGCATAACATGGCTAATAATATGAGGCAGATTGATAATAATAAGAGTAATATGTATAGTGATTGTCATTCTATCGATCACACAAGCATAATATGGCTAATAACATGAGTTAGATTGATAATAATAATAGTAATAAGTATAGAAATTGTCGTTCTCTCGATCACATAAGCACAATATGGCTAATAATATGAGTTAGATTTATAATAATAAGAGTAATAAGTATAGTAATTGTCGCTCTATCGATCATATAAGCATAATATGCCTAATAATATGTGTTAGATTGATAATAACAAGAGTTATAAGTATAGTAATTGTCGGTCTATCGATCATATAAGCATAATATGATTAATAATGAGTTAGATTGATAATAATAAGAGTATTAAGTATAGTAATTGTCGTCCTATCGATCATATAAGCATAACATGGCTAATAATATGAGGTAGATTGATAATAATAAGAGTAATAAGTATAGTAATTGTCGTTCGATCAATCACATAAGCATAATATGGCTAATAATGTGAGTTAGATTGATAATAATAAGAGTAATGGGTATAGTAATTGTCGTTCTATCGATCATATAAGCATAATATGGCTAATAATATGAGTTAGATTGATAATAATAAGAGTAATGAGTATTGTAATTGTCGTTCTATAGATCGTTTAAGCACAATATCGCTAATAATGTGAGTTAGATTTATAATAATAAGAGTAACGAGTATAGTAATTGTAGTTCTATCGATCATATGTGCATAATATGGTAAACAATATGAGTTAGATTGATAATAATAAGAGTAATAAGTATAGTAATTGTAGTTCTATCGATCATATAAGCATAATATGGCTAATAGTATGAGTTAGATTGATAATAATAAGTGTAATAAGTATAGTAGTTGTCGTTCTACCAATCACATAAGCATAATATGGCTAATAATATGAGTTAGATTGATAATATTATGAGTAATAAGTATAGTAATTATCGCTCTATCGATCATATAAGCATAACATGGCTAATAATATGAGGCAGATTGATAATAATAAGAGTAATATGTATAGTGATTGTCATTCTATCGATCACACAAGCATCATATGGTTAATAATATGTGTTAGATTGATAATAATAAGAGTAATGAGTATAGTAATTGTCGGTATATCGATCATATAAGCATAATATGATTAATAATATGAGTTAGATTGATAATAATAAGAGTAGTAAGTATAGTAATTGTCGTTCTATCGATCATATGAGCATAATATGGCTAATAATATGAGTTAGATTGATAATAATAAGTGGAATAAGTATAGTAGTTGACGTTCCATCGATCATATAAGCATAATATGGCTAATAATATGAGGTAGATAGATAATAATAAGAGTAATGAGTATAGTAATTGCAGTTCTATCGATCATATAAGCATAATATGGCTAATAATATGAGTTAGATTGATAATAATAAGAGTAATAAGTATAGTGATTGTCGTTCTATCGATCACATAAGCATAATATGGCTAATAATATGAGTTAGACTGATAATAATAAGAGTAATAAGTATAGTAATTGTCGTCCTATCGATCATATAAGCATAACATGGCTAATTATATGATGTAGATTGATAATAATAAGAGTAATAAGTATAGTAATTGTCGTTCTATCGACCATATCTGCATAATATGGTTAATAATTGAGTTTGATTGACAATAGTGAGTGTAATAAGTATAGTAATTGTCGTTCTGTCGATCATATAAGCATAACATGGCTAATTATATGATGTAGATTGATAATAATAAGAGTATTAAGTATAGTAAATGTCGTCCTATCGATCATATAAGCATAACATGGCTAATAATATGAGGCAGATTGATAATAATAAGAGTAATATGTATAGTGATTGTCATTCTATCGCTCACATAAGCATAATATGGCTAATAACATGAGTTAGATTGATAATAATAATAGTAATAAGTGTAGAAATTGTCGTTCCATCGATCACATAAGCAGAATATGGCTAATAATATGAGTTAGATTTATAATAATAAGAGTAATAAGTATAGTAATTGTAGTTCTATCGATCATATAAGCATAATATGGCTAATAATATGAGTTAGATTGATAATAATAAGAGTAATAAGTATAGTAATTGTCGTTCTATCAATCACATAAGCATAATATGGCTAATAGTATGAGTTAGATTGATAATAATAAGAGTAATGAGTATAGTAATTGTCGTTCTATCGATCATATAAGCATAATATGGCTAATAATATGAGTTAGATTGATAATAATAACAGTAATGAGTATAGTAATTGTCGTCCTATAGATCGTTTAAGCACAATATCGCTAATAATGTGAGTTAGATTTATAATAATAAGAGTAACGAGTGTAGTAATTGTAGTACTATCGATCATATGTGCATAATATGGTAAACAATATGAGTTTGATAATAATAAGAGTAATAAGTATAGTAATTGTAGTTCTATCGATCATATAAGCATAATATGGCTAATAATATGAGTTAGGTTGATAATAATAAGAGTAATAAGTATAGTAATTGTCGTTCTATCAATCACATAAGCATAATATGGCTAATAATATGAGTTAGATTGATAACATTAAGAGTAATAAGTATAGTAATTATCGCTCTATCGATCATATAAGCATAACATGGCTAATAATATGAGGCAGATTTATAATAATAAGAGTAATATGTATAGTGATTGTCATTCTATCGATCACATAAGCATAATATGGCTAATAACATGAGTTAGATTGATTATAATAATAGTAATAAGTATAGAAATTGTCGTTCTATCGATCACATAAGCACAATATGGCTAATAATATGAGTTAGATTTATAATAATAAGAGTAATAAGTATAGTAATTGTAGTTCTATCGATCATATAAGCATAATATGGCTAATAATATGAGTTAGATTGATAATAATAAGAGTAATAAGTATAGTAATTGTCGTTCTATCAATCACATAAGCATAATATGGCTAATAGTATGAGTTAGATTGATAATAATAAGAGTAATAAGTATAGTAATTGTCGCTCTATCGATCATATAAGCATAATATGCCTAATAATATGTTAGATTGATAATAACAAGAGTAATAAGTATAGTAATTGTCGGTCTATCGATCATATAAGCATAATATGATTAATAATGAGTTAGATTGATAATAATAAGTGTAATAAGTAGAGTAATTGTCGTTCTATCGATCACATAAGCATAATATGGCTAATAATATGAGTTAGATTGATAATAATAAGAGTAATAAGTATAGTAGTTGTCGTCCTATCGATCATATCTGCATAATATGGTTAATAATATGAGTTAGATTGATAATAGTGAGTGTAATAAGTATAGTAATTGTAGTTCTATCGATCATATAAGCATCATATGGTTAATAATATGTGTTAGATTGATAATAATGGGAGTAATGAGTATAGTAATTGTCGGTCTATCGATAATATAAGCATAATATGATTAATAATATGAGTTAGATTGATAATAATAAGAGTAATATGTATAGTAATTGTCGTTCTATCGATCATATGAGCATAATATGGCTAATAATATGAGTTAGATTGATAATAATAAGTGCAATAAGTATAGTAGTTCACGTTCTATCGATCATATAAGCATAATATGGCTAATAATATGAGGTAGATTGATAATAATAAGAGTAATGAGTATAGTAATTGCAGGTCTATCGATCATATGTGCATAATATGGTTAACAATATGAGTTAGATTTATAATAATAAGAGTAATAAGTATAGTAATTGTAGTTCTATCGATCATATAAGCATAATATGGCTAATAATATGAGTTAGATTGATAATAATAAGAGTAATAAGTATAGTAATTGTCGTTCTATCAATCACATAAGGATAATATGGCTAATAGTATGAGTTAGATTGATAATAATAAGAGTAATAAGTATAGTAATTGTCGCTCTATCGATCATATAAGCATAACATGGCTAATTATATGAGGTAGATTGATAATAATAAGAGTAATAAGTATAGTAATTGTCGTCCTATCGATCATATAAGCATAACATGGCTAATTATATGAGGTAGATTGAGAATAATAAGAGTAATAAGTATAGTAATTGTCGTTCTATCGACCATATCTGTATAATATGGTTAATAATTGAGTTTGATTGACAAAAGTGAGTGTAATAAGTATAGTAATTGTCGTTCTGTCGATCATAGAAGCATTATATGGCTAATAATATGAGTCAGATTGATAATAATAAGAGTAATATGTATAGTGATTGTTATTCTATCGATCACATAAGCATAATATGGCTAATAACATGAGTTAGATTGATAATAATAATAGTAATAAGTATAGAAATTGTCGTTCTATCGCTCACATAAGCATAATATGGCTAATAGTATGAGTTAGATTGATAATAATAAGTGTAATAAGTATAGTAGTTGACGTTCCATCGATCATTTTAGCATAATATGGCTAATAATATGAGGTAGATTGATAATAATAAGAGTAATGAGTATAGTAATTGCAACTCTATCGATCATATAAGCATAATATGGCTAATAATATGAGTTAGATTGATAATAATAAGTGTAATAAGTATAGTAGTTGACGTTCCATCGATCATATAAGCATAATATGGCTAATAATATGAGGTAGATTGATAATACGAAGAGTAATGAGTATAGTAATTGTAGTTCTATCGATCATATAAGCATAATGTGGCTAATAATATGAGTTAGATTGATAATAATAAGAGTAATGAGTATAGCAATTGTCGTTCTATAGATCGTTTAAGCATAATATCGATAATAATGTGAGTTAGATTGATAATAATAAAAGTAATGAGTATAGTAATTGAAGATCTATCGATCATATGTGCATAGTATGGTTAACAATATGAGTTAGATTTATAATAATAAGAGTAATAAGTATAGTAATTGTCGTTCGATCAATCACATAAGCATAATATGGTTAATAATGTGAGTTAGATTTATAATAATAAGAGTAATAAGTATAGTAATTGTAGTTCTATCGATCATATAAGCATAATATGGCTAATAATATGAGTTAGATTGATAATAATAAGAGTAATAAGTATAGTAATTGTCGTTCTATCAATCACATAAGCATAATATGGCTAATAGTATGAGTTAGATTGATAATAATAAGAGTAATAAGTATAGTAATTGTCGCTCTATCGATCATATAAGCATAACATGGCTAATTATATGAGGTAGATTGATAATAATAAGAGTAATAAGTATAGTAATTGTCGTCCTATCGATCATATAAGCATAACATGGCTAATTATATGAGGTAGATTGAGAATAATAAGAGTAATAAGTGTAGTAATTGTCGTTCTATCGACCATATCTGTATAATATGGTTAATAATTGAGTTTGATTGACAAAAGTGAGTGTAATAAGTATAGTAATTGTCGTTCTATCGATCACATAAGCATAATATGGCTAATAACATGAGTTAGATTGATAATAATAATAGTAATAAGTATAGAAATTGTCGTTCTATCGATCACATAAGCATAATATGGCTAATAGTATGAGTTAGATTGATAATAATAAGTGTAATAAGTATAGTAGTTGACGTTCCGTCGATCATTTTAGCATAATATGGCTAATAATATGAGGTAGATTCATAATAATAAGAGTAATGAGTATAGTAATTGCAGCTCTATCGATCATATAAGCATAATATGGCTAATAATATGAGTTAGATTGATAATAATAAGTGTAATAAGTATAGTAGTTGACGTTCCATCGATCATATAAGCATCATATGGTTAATAATATGAGTTAGATTGATAATAATAAGAGTAATGAGTATAGTATTTGTCGTTCTATCGATCGTATAAGCATAATATCGCTAATAATGTGTTTTAGATTGATAATAATAAGAGTAATAAGTAGAATAATTGTAGTTCTATCGATCATATAAGCATAATGTGGCTAATAATATGAGTTAGATTGATAATAATAAGAGTAATAAGTATAGTAATTGTCGCTCTATCGATCATATAAGCATAACATGGCTAATTATATGAGGTAGATTGATAATAATAAGAGTAATAGGTATAGTAATTGTCGTTCTATCGACCATATCTGCATAATATGGTTAATAATTGAGTGTGATTGACAATAGTGAGTGTAATAAGTATAGTGATTGTCGTTCTGTCGATCATATAAGCATAATATGGCTAATAATATGAGTTAGATTGATAATAATAAGAGTAATAAGTATAGTAGTTGTCGTCCTATCGATCATATCTGCATAATATGGGTAATAATATGAGTTAGATTGATAATAGTGAGTGTAATAAGTATAGTAATTGTAGTTCTATCGATCATATAAGCATCATATGGTTAATAATATGTGTTAGATTGATAATAATAGGAGTAATGAGTATAGTAATTGTCGGTCTATCGATCATATAAGCATAATATGGCTAATAATATGAGCTAGATTGATAATAATAAGAGTAATAAGTATAGTAATTGTCGTTCTATCGATCATATGAGCATAATATGGCTCATAATATGAGTTAGATTGATAATAATAAGTGTAATAAGTATAGTAGTTGACGTTCTATCGATCATATAAGCATAATATGGCTAATAATATGAGGTAGATTGATAATAATAAGAGTAATGGGTATTGTAATTGTAGTTCTATCGATCATATAAGCATCATATGGTTAATAATATGTGTTAGATTGATAATAATAGGAGTAATGAGTATAGTAATTGTCGGTATATCGATCATATAAGCATAATATGATTAATAATATGAGTTAGATTGATAATAATAAGAGTAGTAAGTATAGTAATTGTCGTTCTATCGATCATATGAGCATAATATGGCTAATAATATGAGTTAGATTGATAATAATAAGTGGAATAAGTATAGTAGTTGACGTTCCATCGATCATATAAGCATAATATGGCTAATAATATGAGGTAGATAGATAATAATAAGAGTAATGAGTATAGTAATTGCAGTTCTATCGATCATATAAGCATAATATGCCAAATAATATGTGTTAGATTGATAATAACAAGAGTAATAAGTATAGTAATTGTCGGTCTATCGATCATATAAGCATAATATGATTAATAATGAGTTAGATTGATAATAATAAGAGTAATAAGTATAGTAATTGTCGTCCTATCGATCATATAAGCATAACATGGCTAATTATATGATGTAGATTGATAATAATAAGAGTAATAAGTATAGTAATTGTCGTTCTATCGACCATATCTGCATAATATGGTTAATAATTGAGTTTGATTGACAATAGTGAGTGTAATAAGTATAGTAATTGTCGTTCTGTCGATCATATAAGGATAACATGGCTAATTATATGATGTAGATTGATAATAATAAGAGTATTAAGTATAGTAATTGTCGTCCTATCGATCATATAAGCATAACATGGCTAATAATTTGAGGCAGATTGATAATAATAAGAGTAATAAGTATAGTAATTGTCGTTCGATCAATCACATAAGCATAATATGGCTAATAATGTGAGTTAAATTGATAATAATAACAGTAATGAGTATAGTAATTGTCGTTCTATCGATCATATAAGCATAATATGGTTAATAATATGAGTTAGATTGATAATAATAAGAGTAATGAGTATAGCAATTGTCGTTCTATAGATCGTTTAAGCATAATATCGCTAATAATGTGAGTTAGATTGATAATAATAAGAGTAATGAGTATAGTAATTGCAGATCTATCGATCATATGTGCATAATATGGTTAACAATATGAGTTAGATTTATAATAATAAGAGTAATAAGTATAGTAATTGTAGTTCTATCGATCATATAAGCATAATATGGCTAATAATATGAGTTAGATTGATAATAATAAGAGTAATAAGTATAGTAATTGTCGTTCTATCGACCATATCTGCATAATATGGTTAATAATTGAGTTTGATTGACAATAGTGGGTGTAATAAGTATAGTAATTCTCGTTCTGTCGATCATATACGCATAACATGGCTAATTATATGATGTAGATTGATAATAATAAGAGTATTAAGTATAGTAATTGTCGTCCTATCGATCATATAAGCATAACATGGCTAATAATATGAGGCAGATTGATAATAATAAGAGTAATATGTATAGTGATTGTCATTCTATCGCTCACATAAGCATAATATGGCTAATAACATGAGTTAGATTGATAATAATAATAGTAATAAGTACAGAAATTGTCGTTCCATCGATCACATAAGCAGAATATGGCTAATAATATGAGTTAGATTTATAATAATAAGAGTAATAAGTATAGTAATTGTAGTTCTATCGATCATATAAGCATAATATGGCTAATAATATGAGTTAGATTGATAATAATAAGAGTAATAAGTATAGTAATTGTCGTTCTATCAATCACATAAGCATAATATGGCTAATAGTATGAGTTAGATTGATAATAATAAGAGTAATGAGTATAGTAATTGTCGTTCTATCGATCATATAAGCATAATATGGCTAATAATATGAGTTAGATTGATAATAATAACAGTAATGAGTATAGTAATTGTCGTCCTATAGATCGTTTAAGCACAATATCGCTAATAATGTGAGTTAGATTTATAATAATAAGAGTAACGAGTGTAGTAATTGTAGTACTATCGATCATATGTGCATAATATGGTAAACAATATGAGTTTGATAATAATAAGAGTAATAAGTATAGTAATTGTAGTTCTATCGATCATATAAGCATAATATGGCTAATAATATGAGTTAGGTTGATAATAATAAGAGTAATAAGTATAGTAATTGTCGTTCTATCAATCACATAAGCATAATATGGCTAATAATATGAGTTAGATTGATAATATTAAGAGTAATAAGTATAGTAATTATCGCTCTATCGATCATATAAGCATAACATGGCTAATAATATGAGGCAGATTGATAATAATAAGAGTAATATGTATAGTGATTGTCATTCTATCGATCACACAAGCATAATATGGCTAATAACATGAGTTAGATTGATAATAATAATAGTAATAAGTATAGAAATTGTCGTTCTCTCGATCACATAAGCACAATATGGCTAATAATATGAGTTAGATTTATAATAATAAGAGTAATAAGTATAGTAATTGTCGCTCTATCGATCATATAAGCATAATATGCCTAATAATATGTGTTAGATTGATAATAACAAGAGTTATAAGTATAGTAATTGTCGGTCTATCGATCATATAAGCATAATATGATTAATAATGAGTTAGATTGATAATAATAAGAGTATTAAGTATAGTAATTGTCGTCCTATCGATCATATAAGCATAACATGGCTAATAATATGAGGTAGATTGATAATAATAAGAGTAATAAGTATAGTAATTGTCGTTCGATCAATCACATAAGCATAATATGGCTAATAATGTGAGTTAGATTGATAATAATAAGAGTAATGGGTATAGTAATTGTCGTTCTATCGATCATATAAGCATAATATGGCTAATAATATGAGTTAGATTGATAATAATAAGAGTAATGAGTATTGTAATTGTCGTTCTATAGATCGTTTAAGCACAATATCGCTAATAATGTGAGTTAGATTTATAATAATAAGAGTAACGAGTATAGTAATTGTAGTTCTATCGATCATATGTGCATAATATGGTAAACAATATGAGTTAGATTGATAATAATAAGAGTAATAAGTATAGTAATTGTAGTTCTATCGATCATATAAGCATAATATGGCTAATAGTATGAGTTAGATTGATAATAATAAGTGTAATAAGTATAGTAGTTGTCGTTCTACCAATCACATAAGCATAATATGGCTAATAATATGAGTTAGATTGATAATATTATGAGTAATAAGTATAGTAATTATCGCTCTATCGATCATATAAGCATAACATGGCTAATAATATGAGGCAGATTGATAATAATAAGAGTAATATGTATAGTGATTGTCATTCTATCGATCACACAAGCATCATATGGTTAATAATATGTGTTAGATTGATAATAATAAGAGTAATGAGTATAGTAATTGTCGGTATATCGATCATATAAGCATAATATGATTAATAATATGAGTTAGATTGATAATAATAAGAGTAGTAAGTATAGTAATTGTCGTTCTATCGATCATATGAGCATAATATGGCTAATAATATGAGTTAGATTGATAATAATAAGTGGAATAAGTATAGTAGTTGACGTTCCATCGATCATATAAGCATAATATGGCTAATAATATGAGGTAGATAGATAATAATAAGAGTAATGAGTATAGTAATTGCAGTTCTATCGATCATATAAGCATAATATGGCTAATAATATGAGTTAGATTGATAATAATAAGAGTAATAAGTATAGTGATTGTCGTTCTATCGATCACATAAGCATAATATGGCTAATAATATGAGTTAGACTGATAATAATAAGAGTAATAAGTATAGTAATTGTCGTCCTATCGATCATATAAGCATAACATGGCTAATTATATGATGTAGATTGATAATAATAAGAGTAATCAGTATAGTAATTGTCGTTCTATCGACCATATCTGCATAATATGGTTAATAATTGAGTTTGATTGACAATAGTGAGTGTAATAAGTATAGTAATTGTCGTTCTGTCGATCATATAAGCATAACATGGCTAATTATATGATGTAGATTGATAATAATAAGAGTATTAAGTATAGTAAATGTCGTCCTATCGATCATATAAGCATAACATGGCTAATAATATGAGGCAGATTGATAATAATAAGAGTAATATGTATAGTGATTGTCATTCTATCGATCACATAAGCATAATATGGCTAATAACATGAGTTAGATTGATTATAATAATAGTAATAAGTATAGAAATTGTCGTTCTATCGATCACATAAGCACAATATGGCTAATAATATGAGTTAGATTTATAATAATAAGAGTAATAAGTATAGTAATTGTAGTTCTATCGATCATATAAGCATAATATGGCTAATAATATGAGTTAGATTGATAATAATAAGAGTAATAAGTATAGTAATTGTCGCTCTATCGATCATATAAGCATAATATGCCTAATAATATGTTAGATTGATAATAACAAGAGTAATAAGTATAGTAATTGTCGGTCTATCGATCATATAAGCATAATATGATTAATAATGAGTTAGATTGATAATAATAAGTGTAATAAGTAGAGTAATTGTCGTTCTATCGATCACATAAGCATAATATGGCTAATAATATGAGTTAGATTGATAATAATAAGAGTAATAAGTATAGTAGTTGTCGTCCTATCGATCATATCTGCATAATATGGTTAATAATATGAGTTAGATTGATAATAGTGAGTGTAATAAGTATAGTAATTGTAGTTCTATCGATCATATAAGCATCATATGGTTAATAATATGTGTTAGATTGATAATAATGGGAGTAATGAGTATAGTAATTGTCGGTCTATCGATAATATAAGCATAATATGATTAATAATATGAGTTAGATTGATAATAATAAGAGTAATATGTATAGTAATTGTCGTTCTATCGATCATATGAGCATAATATGGCTAATAATATGAGTTAGATTGATAATAATAAGTGCAATAAGTATAGTAGTTCACGTTCTATCGATCATATAAGCATAATATGGCTAATAATATGAGGTAGATTGATAATAATAAGAGTAATGAGTATAGTAATTGCAGGTCTATCGATCATATGTGCATAATATGGTTAACAATATGAGTTAGATTTATAATAATAAGAGTAATAAGTATAGTAATTGTAGTTCTATCGATCATATAAGCATAATATGGCTAATAATATGAGTTAGATTGATAATAATAAGAGTAATAAGTATAGTAATTGTCGTTCTATCAATCACATAAGCATAATATGGCTAATAGTATGAGTTAGATTGATAATAATAAGAGTAATAAGTATAGTAATTGTCGCTCTATCGATCATATAAGCATAACATGGCTAATTATATGAGGTAGATTGATAATAATAAGAGTAATAAGTATAGTAATTGTCGTCCTATCGATCATATAAGCATAACATGGCTAATTATATGAGGTAGATTGAGAATAATAAGAGTAATAAGTATAGTAATTGTCGTTCTATCGACCATATCTGTATAATATGGTTAATAATTGAGTTTGATTGACAAAAGTGAGTGTAATAAGTATAGTAATTGTCGTTCTGTCGATCATAGAAGCATTATATGGCTAATAATATGAGTCAGATTGATAATAATAAGAGTAATATGTATAGTGATTGTTATTCTATCGATCACATAAGCATAATATGGCTAATAACATGAGTTAGATTGATAATAATAATAGTAATAAGTATAGAAATTGTCGTTCTATCGCTCACATAAGCATAATATGGCTAATAGTATGAGTTAGATTGATAATAATAAGTGTAATAAGTATAGTAGTTGACGTTCCATCGATCATTTTAGCATAATATGGCTAATAATATGAGGTAGATTGATAATAATAAGAGTAATGAGTATAGTAATTGCAACTCTATCGATCATATAAGCATAATATGGCTAATAATATGAGTTAGATTGATAATAATAAGTGTAATAAGTATAGTAGTTGACGTTCCATCGATCATATAAGCATAATATGGCTAATAATATGAGGTAGATTGATAATACGAAGAGTAATGAGTATAGTAATTGTAGTTCTATCGATCATATAAGCATAATGTGGCTAATAATATGAGTTAGATTGATAATAATAAGAGTAATGAGTATAGCAATTGTCGTTCTATAGATCGTTTAAGCATAATATCGATAATAATGTGAGTTAGATTGATAATAATAAAAGTAATGAGTATAGTAATTGAAGATCTATCGATCATATGTGCATAGTATGGTTAACAATATGAGTTAGATTTATAATAATAAGAGTAATAAGTATAGTAATTGTCGTTCGATCAATCACATAAGCATAATATGGTTAATAATGTGAGTTAGATTTATAATAATAAGAGTAATAAGTATAGTAATTGTAGTTCTATCGATCATATAAGCATAATATGGCTAATAATATGAGTTAGATTGATAATAATAAGAGTAATAAGTATAGTAATTGTCGTTCTATCAATCACATAAGCATAATATGGCTAATAGTATGAGTTAGATTGATAATAATAAGAGTAATAAGTATAGTAATTGTCGCTCTATCGATCATATAAGCATAACATGGCTAATTATATGAGGTAGATTGATAATAATAAGAGTAATAAGTATAGTAATTGTCGTCCTATCGATCATATAAGCATAACATGGCTAATTATATGAGGTAGATTGAGAATAATAAGAGTAATAAGTGTAGTAATTGTCGTTCTATCGACCATATCTGTATAATATGGTTAATAATTGAGTTTGATTGACAAAAGTGAGTGTAATAAGTATAGTAATTGTCGTTCTATCGATCACATAAGCATAATATGGCTAATAACATGAGTTAGATTGATAATAATAATAGTAATAAGTATAGAAATTGTCGTTCTATCGATCACATAAGCATAATATGGCTAATAGTATGAGTTAGATTGATAATAATAAGTGTAATAAGTATAGTAGTTGACGTTCCGTCGATCATTTTAGCATAATATGGCTAATAATATGAGGTAGATTCATAATAATAAGAGTAATGAGTATAGTAATTGCAGCTCTATCGATCATATAAGCATAATATGGCTAATAATATGAGTTAGATTGATAATAATAAGTGTAATAAGTATAGTAGTTGACGTTCCATCGATCATATAAGCATAATATGGCTAATAATATGAGGTAGATTGATAATACTAAGAGTAATGAGTATAGTAATTGTAGTTCTATCGATCATATAAGCATAATGTGGCTAATAATATGAGTCAGATTGATAATAATAAGAGTAATGAGTATAGCAATTGTCGTTCTATAGATCGTTTAAGCATAATATCGATAATAATGTGAGTTAGATTGATAATAATAAAAGTAATGAGTATAGTAATTGCAGATCTATCGATCATATGTGCATAGTATGGTTAACAATATGAGTTAGATTTATAATAATAAGAGTAATAAGTATAGTAATTGTCGTTCGATCAATCACATAAGCATAATATGGTTAATAATGTGAGTTAGATTGATAATAATAAGAGTAATGAGTATAGTAATTGTCGCTCTATCGATCATATAAGCATAATATGGCTAATAATATGAGTTAGATTGATAATAATAAGAGTATTAAGTATAGTAGTTGTCGTCCTATCGATCATATCTGCATAATATGGTTAATAATATGAGTTAGATTGATAATAGTGTGTGTAATAAGTATAGCAATTGTAGTTCTATCGATCATATAAGCATCATATGGTTAATAATATGAGTTAGATTGATAATAATAAGAGTAATGAGTATAGTATTTGTCGTTCTATCGATCGTATAAGCATAATATCGCTAATAATGTGTTTTAGATTGATAATAATAAGAGTAATAAGTAGAATAATTGTAGTTCTATCGATCATATAAGCATAATGTGGCTAATAATATGAGTTAGATTGATAATAATAAGAGTAATAAGTATAGTAATTGTCGCTCTATCGATCATATAAGCATAACATGGCTAATTATATGAGGTAGATTGATAATAATAAGAGTAATAGGTATAGTAATTGTCGTTCTATCGACCATATCTGCATAATATGGTTAATAATTGAGTGTGATTGACAATAGTGAGTGTAATAAGTATAGTGATTGTCGTTCTGTCGATCATATAAGCATAATATGGCTAATAATATGAGTTAGATTGATAATAATAAGAGTAATAAGTATAGTAGTTGTCGTCCTATCGATCATATCTGCATAATATGGTTAATAATATGAGTTAGATTGATAATAGTGAGTGTAATAAGTATAGTAATTGTAGTTCTATCGATCATATAAGCATCATATGGTTAATAATATGTGTTAGATTGATAATAATAGGAGTAATGAGTATAGTAATTGTCGGTCTATCGATCATATAAGCATAATATGGCTAATAATATGAGTTAGATTGATAATAATAAGAGTAATAAGTAGAGTAATTGAAGCTCTATCGATCATATAAGCATAATATGGCTAATAATACGAGTTAGATTGATAATAGTAAGAGTAATGAGTATAGTAATTGTAGTTCTATCGATCATATAAGCATAATGTGGCTAATAATATGAGTTAGATTGATAATAATAAGAGTAATGAGTATAGCAATTGTCGTTCTCTAGATCGTTTAAGCATAATATCGATAATAATGTGAGTTAGATTGATAATAATAAAAGTAATGAGTATAGTAATTGAAGATCTATCGATCATATGTGCATAGTATGGTTAACAATATGAGTTAGATTTATAATAATAAGAGTAATAAGTATAGTAATTGTCGTTCGATCAATCACATAAGCATAATATGGTTAATAATGTGAGTTAGACTTATAATAATAAGAGTAATAAGTATAGTAATTGTAGTTCTATCGATCATATAAGCATAATATGGCTAATAATATGAGTTAGATTGATAATAATAAGAGTAATGAGTATTGTAATTGTCGTTCTATAGATCGTTTAAGCACAATATCGCTAATAATGTGAGTTAGATTTATAATAATAAGAGTAACGAGTGTAGTAATTGTAGTACTATCGATCATATGTGCATAATATGGTAAACAATATGAGTTTGATAATAATAAGAGTAATAAGTATAGTAATTGTAGTTCTATCGATCATATAAGCATAATATGGCTAATAATATGAGTTAGGTTGATAATAATAAGAGTAATAAGTATAGTAATTGTCGTTCTATCAATCACATAAGCATAATATGGCTAATAATATGAGTTAGATTGATAACATTAAGAGTAATAAGTATAGTAATTATTGCTCTATCGATCATATAAGCATAACATGGCTAATAATATGAGGCAGATTGATAATAATAAGAGTAATATGTATAGTGATTGTCATTCTATCGATCACATAAGCATAATATGGCTAATAACATGAGTTAGATTGATTATAATAATAGTAATAAGTATAGAAATTGTCGTTCTATCGATCACATAAGCACAATATGGCTAATAATATGAGTTAGATTTATAATAATAAGAGTAATAAGTATAGTAATTGTAGTTCTATCGATCATATAAGCATAATATGGCTAATAATATGAGTTAGATTGATAATAATAAGAGTAATAAGTATAGTAATTGTCGTTCTATCAATCACATAAGCATAATATGGCTAATAGTATGAGTTAGATTGATAATAATAAGAGTAATAAGTATAGTAATTGTCGCTCTATCGATCATATAAGCATAATATGCCTAATAATATGTTAGATTGATAATAACAAGAGTAATAAGTATAGTAATTGTCGGTCTATCGATCATATAAGCATAATATGATTAATAATGAGTTAGATTGATAATAATAAGTGTAATAAGTAGAGTAATTGTCGTTCTATCGATCACATAAGCATAATATGGCTAATAATATGAGTTAGATTGATAATAATAAGAGTAATAAGTATAGTAGTTGTCGTCCTATCGATCATATCTGCATAATATGGTTAATAATATGAGTTAGATTGATAATAGTGAGTGTAATAAGTATAGTAATTGTAGTTCTATCGATCATATAAGCATCATATGGTTAATAATATGTGTTAGATTGATAATAATGGGAGTAATGAGTATAGTAATTGTCGGTCTATCGATAATATAAGCATAATATGATTAATAATATGAGTTAGATTGATAATAATAAGAGTAATATGTATAGTAATTGTCGTTCTATCGATCATATGAGCATAATATGGCTAATAATATGAGTTAGATTGATAATAATAAGTGCAATAAGTATAGTAGTTCACGTTCTATCGATCATATAAGCATAATATGGCTAATAATATGAGGTAGATTGATAATAATAAGAGTAATGAGTATAGTAATTGCAGGTCTATCGATCATATGTGCATAATATGGTTAACAATATGAGTTAGATTTATAATAATAAGAGTAATAAGTATAGTAATTGTAGTTCTATCGATCATATAAGCATAATATGGCTAATAATATGAGTTAGATTGATAATAATAAGAGTAATAAGTATAGTAATTGTCGTTCTATCAATCACATAAGCATAATATGGCTAATAGTATGAGTTAGATTGATAATAATAAGAGTAATAAGTATAGTAATTGTCGCTCTATCGATCATATAAGCATAACATGGCTAATTATATGAGGTAGATTGATAATAATAAGAGTAATAAGTATAGTAATTGTCGTCCTATCGATCATATAAGCATAACATGGCTAATTATATGAGGTAGATTGAGAATAATAAGAGTAATAAGTATAGTAATTGTCGTTCTATCGACCATATCTGTATAATATGGTTAATAATTGAGTTTGATTGACAAAAGTGAGTGTAATAAGTATAGTAATTGTCGTTCTGTCGATCATAGAAGCATTATATGGCTAATAATATGAGTCAGATTGATAATAATAAGAGTAATATGTATAGTGATTGTTATTCTATCGATCACATAAGCATAATATGGCTAATAACATGAGTTAGATTGATAATAATAATAGTAATAAGTATAGAAATTGTCGTTCTATCGCTCACATAAGCATAATATGGCTAATAGTATGAGTTAGATTGATAATAATAAGTGTAATAAGTATAGTAGTTGACGTTCCATCGATCATTTTAGCATAATATGGCTAATAATATGAGGTAGATTGATAATAATAAGAGTAATGAGTATAGTAATTGCAACTCTATCGATCATATAAGCATAATATGGCTAATAATATGAGTTAGATTGATAATAATAAGTGTAATAAGTATAGTAGTTGACGTTCCATCGATCATATAAGCATAATATGGCTAATAATATGAGGTAGATTGATAATACGAAGAGTAATGAGTATAGTAATTGTAGTTCTATCGATCATATAAGCATAATGTGGCTAATAATATGAGTTAGATTGATAATAATAAGAGTAATGAGTATAGCAATTGTCGTTCTATAGATCGTTTAAGCATAATATCGATAATAATGTGAGTTAGATTGATAATAATAAAAGTAATGAGTATAGTAATTGAAGATCTATCGATCATATGTGCATAGTATGGTTAACAATATGAGTTAGATTTATAATAATAAGAGTAATAAGTATAGTAATTGTCGTTCGATCAATCACATAAGCATAATATGGTTAATAATGTGAGTTAGATTTATAATAATAAGAGTAATAAGTATAGTAATTGTAGTTCTATCGATCATATAAGCATAATATGGCTAATAATATGAGTTAGATTGATAATAATAAGAGTAATAAGTATAGTAATTGTCGTTCTATCAATCACATAAGCATAATATGGCTAATAGTATGAGTTAGATTGATAATAATAAGAGTAATAAGTATAGTAATTGTCGCTCTATCGATCATATAAGCATAACATGGCTAATTATATGAGGTAGATTGATAATAATAAGAGTAATAAGTATAGTAATTGTCGTCCTATCGATCATATAAGCATAACATGGCTAATTATATGAGGTAGATTGAGAATAATAAGAGTAATAAGTATAGTAATTGTCGTTCTATCGACCATATCTGTATAATATGGTTAATAATTGAGTTTGATTGACAAAAGTGAGTGTAATAAGTATAGTAATTGTCGTTCTATCGATCACATAAGCATAATATGGCTAATAACATGAGTTAGATTGATAATAATAATAGTAATAAGTATAGAAATTGTCGTTCTATCGATCACATAAGCATAATATGGCTAATAGTATGAGTTAGATTGATAATAATAAGTGTAATAAGTATAGTAGTTGACGTTCCGTCGATCATTTTAGCATAATATGGCTAATAATATGAGGTAGATTCATAATAATAAGAGTAATGAGTATAGTAATTGCAGCTCTATCGATCATATAAGCATAATATGGCTAATAATATGAGTTAGATTGATAATAATAAGTGTAATAAGTATAGTAGTTGACGTTCCATCGATCATATAAGCATAATATGGCTAATAATATGAGGTAGATTGATAATACTAAGAGTAATGAGTATAGTAATTGTAGTTCTATCGATCATATAAGCATAATGTGGCTAATAATATGAGTCAGATTGATAATAATAAGAGTAATGAGTATAGCAATTGTCGTTCTATAGATCGTTTAAGCATAATATCGATAATAATGTGAGTTAGATTGATAATAATAAAAGTAATGAGTATAGTAATTGCAGATCTATCGATCATATGTGCATAGTATGGTTAACAATATGAGTTAGATTTATAATAATAAGAGTAATAAGTATAGTAATTGTCGTTCGATCAATCACATAAGCATAATATGGTTAATAATGTGAGTTAGATTGATAATAATAAGAGTAATGAGTATAGTAATTGTCGCTCTATCGATCATATAAGCATAATATGGCTAATAATATGAGTTAGATTGATAATAATAAGAGTATTAAGTATAGTAGTTGTCGTCCTATCGATCATATCTGCATAATATGGTTAATAATATGAGTTAGATTGATAATAGTGTGTGTAATAAGTATAGCAATTGTAGTTCTATCGATCATATAAGCATCATATGGTTAATAATATGAGTTAGATTGATAATAATAAGAGTAATGAGTATAGTATTTGTCGTTCTATCGATCGTATAAGCATAATATCGCTAATAATGTGTTTTAGATTGATAATAATAAGAGTAATAAGTAGAATAATTGTAGTTCTATCGATCATAT